>NC_091134.1:43145943-43448973 GCF_041381155.1 Argopecten irradians | reverse complement strand
ACTGCAACCAAGGGGGTAACTGTTACACTGTAACCAAGGGAGTAACTGTTACACTGTAACTAAGGGAGTAACTGTTACACTGTAACCAAGGGGGTAACTGTTACACTGTAACCAAGGGGTTACTGTTACACTGTAATCAACGAAGTAACTGTTACATTGTGACCAAAGGAGTAACTGTTACACTGTAACCAAGGGTTTAATGTTACACTGTAACCAAGGGGTTACTGTTACACTGTAACCAATGAAGTAACTGCTACATTGTGACCAAAGGAGTATCTGTTACACTGTAACCAATGGCGATATATCTGCCACAGTGTAACAAAGAAGATATCATTTTACTAGCGGGTGTTGAATGCCATACTGTAACCAGAGATAAATACTGATACAAATTGAAGATAAAGTTTTCTTATTCTTTAAACGCCATCCTCTATTAACATCAGGGAGATAAATGCAACATTGGAACCGAAGAAAGATATGTGACATAGTAACAACGAAAAGAAAATTGTTACAGTTTAACCAGGGGGCATAACTGTAACTAAGGGGAATTAACTGTCATTGAAATCAAGGATAAATAAATACCAGCCACACTATCAACAGCGGTGACGAAATGTAACTAGGGGGAGATAACTGTCAAACTGAAACCGAGGAGAGATTGCTATTAAATATTGTAACCAGAGAGTGGATGGGTAACTTTAAAACTGTAGCCAGATATAGATGAGAGGTAAATACCAACAGCACTGTCAACAGAGAGAGAGATGAGTGTCCCACTGTATCTAAGGGAGACAAATGTCACACTCCCAGGGAGATACAGTATACTGTCACACTGTAACTGGAGAGCGATATATATAAATTACACTTTAGTCATAGGAGATAACTAATGAACTTTTATCAAGGGCTTACGAATGTCATGCTGTCACATGATAGCCCTAGACAAATTTCACACAGTTACTAGCAAGATAAAGGGGAAATAACTGTCACAAACTAACCAGGGGCGATAACTCGTTCTAAAACCATCTTAATGTATACATGTAAACATGATTATGTAGTTTAATTGTACATGTACTACTTATTGTTGTATACTTTTTTCTGCGTGGTGAATCTTTGAATGAATGCTGAATAACTGTTACACTGTAACCAAGGGGGTAACTGTTACACTGTAACAAGGGGATAACTGTTACACTGTAACCAAGGGGTAACTGTGTACATTGCAATCAAGGGGATAACTGTTACACTGTAACCAGGGGGGACTGTTACACTGTAACCAAGGGAGTAACTGTTACACTATAACTAAGGGAGTAACTGTTACACTGTAACAAGGGTAACTGTTACACTGTAACCAAGGGGTTACTGTTACACTGCAACCAAGGGGTACACTGTACAAGGGGGTAACTGTTACGAACCGAGGAGATAACTGTTACACTGCAACCAAGGGGGTAACTACTACACTGTAACCAAGGGAGTAACTGTTACACTGTAACTAAGGGAGTAACTGTTACACTGTAACCAAGGGGGTAACTGTTACACTGTAACCAAGGGAGTAACTGTTACACGGTAACCAAGGGGGTAACTGTTACATTGCAACCAAGGGTTTACTGTTACACTGTAACCAAGGGGGTAAATGTTACACTTTAACCAAGGGTTTACTGTTACACTGTAACCAAGGGTTTAATGTTACACTGTAACCAAGGGTTTAATGTTACACTGTAACCAAGGGGTTACTGTTACACTGTAACCAATGAAGTTACTGCTACATTGTGACCAAAGGAGTATCTGTTACACTGTAACCAATGGCGATATATCTGCCACAGTGTAACAAAGAAGATATCATTTTACTAGCGGGTGTTGAATGCCATACTGTAACCAGAGATAAATACTGATACAAAATGGAGATAAAGTTTTCTTATTCTTTAAACGCCATCCTCTATTAACATCAGGGAGATAAATGCAACATTGGAACCGAAGAAAGATAAGTGACATAGTAACAACGAAAAGAAAATTGTTACAGTTTAACCAGGGGGCATAACTGTAACTAAGGGGAATTAACTGTCATTGAAATCAAGGATAAATAAATACCAGCCACACTATCAACAGCGGTGACGAAATGTAACTAGGGGGAGATAACTGTCAAACTGAAACCGAGGAGAGATTGCTATTAAATATTGTAACCAGGGAGTGGATGGTCAACTTTATAAAACTGTAGCCAGATATAGATGAGAGGTAAATACCAACAGCACTGTCAACAGAGAGAGAGATGAGTGTCCCACTGTATCTAGGGGAGACAAATGTCACACTCCCAGGGAGATACAGTATACTGTCACACTGTAACTGGAGAGCGATATATATAAATTACACTTTAGTCATAGGAGATAACTAATGAACTTTTATCAAGGGCTTACGAATGTCATGCTGTCACATGATAGCCCTAGACAAATTTCACACAGTTACTAGCAAGATAAAGGGGAAATAACTGTCACAAACTAACCAGGGGCGATAACTCGTTCTAAAACTATCTTAATGTATACATGTAAACATGATTATGTAGTTTAATTGTACATGTACTACTTATTGTTGTATACTTTTTTCTGCGTGGTGAATCTTTGAATGAATGCTTCATGACTGGTAATTCTTTCTGTCTGTTACTCCAATGTATTACACCATTATTTTGTCGGCACCATCTACTTAAAGCATGTGTTAGAATTACATGAGCTGATGATATCTGGTAAAGCATGTGTTTTGTTTTCTGTGAACTCACTATCGGCCCATCTGTCAGTGTAATCTATTAGGAGAGATAAGTATTACTAGTTTACTGGATCCCTCTCAGAACACATTAAATGTATATGCGAAACGTTTCCCCAGTGCATGGTGCCTGGCTTTTCACGATATAACGATCTGTCACCTGATTAAATAACCGGCATATTATCTAACGAACAGTGACATAACAGGAACCAATGGTAGATCACATTAATGATCACATTAATCACAAAGATAAGGATGTCAATTACGATAACCAGAACAAGGGTCGGAATGTCAAGGAGCTGGAACAAGGAACAGGTCACCAAATATCAGAAATTACATAACCAGAGTCAAAAGGAACAAACTATGAATTAACAGGAACCACAAATTACAGAATGTCAAATGATAGGGGCTACAAGGAACATTATCAAATGAAAGGGAACACAAGGAACACAAGGAACAGATTGTCAAATGATAGGGAACACAAGGAACAGATTGTCAAATGATAGGGAACACAAGGAACAGATTGTCAAATGATAGGGAACACAAGGAACAGATTGTCAAATGACAGGGAACACAAGGAACACAATGTTAAATGATAGGGAACACAAGGAACCCAATGTCAAATGATAGGGAACACAAGGAACCCAATGTCAAATGATAGGGAACACAAGGAACACAATATCAAATGATAGGGAACACACGGAAACACAATGTCAAATGATAAGGACTACAAGTAACACAATGTCAAATAACTGAGACTACAAGGAAACGAATGCCAAATGATAGTGAACACAAGAAACAGATTGCCAAATGATAGGGAACACAAGGAACAGATTGTCAAATGACAGGGAACACAAGGAACACAATGTTAAATGATAGGGAACACAAGGAACACAATGTCAAATGATAGGGAACACAAGAAACACGTTGTCAAATGAAAGGGAACACAAGGAACACAATGTCAAATGATAGGGAACACAAGGAACATAATGTCAAATGACAGGGACCACAAGGAACACAATGTCAAATGATAAGGAACAAAGAAACGCAATGTCAAATGACAGGGACTACAAGTAACATAAAGTCAGATGATTGGTGCTACAAGGAAAACAATGTCAGATGATAGGGAACACAAGGAACACAATGCTAAATGACAGGGACTACCAGGAACAGATTGTCAAATGACCGTGACTACATTTACAAGGAACACAATGTCAAATGACAGGGACTACATTTAAAAAGGAACACAATGTCAAATGACAGGGACTACATTTACAAGAAACACAATGTCAAATGACAGGGACTACATTTACAAGAAACACAATGTCAAATGGTAGGGGCTACATTTATAAGGAACACAATGTCAAATGGCAAGGAACACAAGGAACACAAAGTCAAATAATAGGGAACACGGAATAGATTGTCATTTGATAAGGAACACAAGAAACAAAATAAATGAAAGGGTTCAGAAGGAATACAATGTCAAATGTCGTGTAACGTTTTGCGGTCACACAACTGTATATACAGGTGATGGTTACCTATGTACCTATGTGTTTACAGGTGACGGTTACCTGTGTTTCTAGGTGTGTACAGGTGACGTTACCTGTGTACCTAGGTGTGTTCAGATGACGATTACTTGTGTACCTAGGTGTGTACAGGTGACGGTTACCTGTGTACCTAGGTGTGTACAGATGATGGTTACCTGTGTACCTAGGTGTGTACAGGTGACGGTTACCGGTGTACCTAGGTGTGTACAGGTGACGGTTACCTGTGTACCTAGGTGTGTACCGGTGACGGTTACTTGTGTACCTAGATGTGTACAGGCGACGGTTACCTGTGTACCTAGGTGTATACAGGTGACGGTTACCTGTGTACCTAGGTGTGTACAGGTGACGGTTACCTGTGTACCTAGGTGTGTACAGGTGACGGTTTCCTGTGTACCTAGGTGTGTACAGGTGACGGTTACCTGTGTACCTAGGTGTGTACAGGTGACGGTTACCTGTGTACCTAGGTGTGTACAGGTGACGGTTACCTGTGTACCTAGGTGTGTACAGGTGACGGTTACCTGTGTACCTAGATGTGTACAGGTGACGGTTACCTGTGTACCTAGGTGTGTACAGGTGACGGTTACCTGTGTACCTAGGTGTGTACAGGTGACGGTTACCTGTGTACCTAGGTATGTACAGGTGACGGTTACCTGTGTACCTAGGTGTATACAGGTGACGGTTACCTGTGTACCTAGGTGGTACAGGTGACGGTTACCTGTGTACCTAGGTGTGTACAGGTGACGGTTACCTGTGTACCTAGGTGTGTACAGGTGACGGTTACCTGTGTACCTAGGTGTTACCGGTGTGTACAGGTGACGGTTACCTGTGTACCTAGGTGTGTACAGGTGACGGTTACCTGTGTACCTAGGTGTGTACAGGTGACGGTTACCTGTGTACCTAGGTGTGTACAGGTGACGGTTACCTGTGTACCTAGGTGTGTACAGGTGACGGTTACCTGTGTACCTAGGTGTGTACAGATGACGGTTACCTGTGTACCTAGGTGTGTACAGGTGACGGTTACCTGTGTACCTAGGTGTGTACAGGTGACGGTTACCTGTGTACCTAGGTGTGTACCTAGTGTTACGGTTACCTGTGTACCTAGGTGTGTACAGGTGACGGTTACCTGTGTACCTAGGTGTGTACAGGTGACGGTTACCTGTGTACCTAGGTGTGTACAGGTGACGGTTACCTGTGTACCTAGGTGTGTACAGGTGACGGTTACCTGTGTACCTAGGTGTGTACAGGTGACGGTTACCTGTGTACCTAGGTGTGTACAGGTGACGGTTACCTGTGTACCTAGGTATGTGGTACAGGTGACGGTTACCTGTGTACCTAGGTGTGTACAGGTGACGGTTACCTGTGTACCTAGGTGTGTACAGGTGACGGTTACCTGTGTACCTAGGTATGTACAGGTGACGGTTACCTGTGTACCTAGGTGTGTACAGGTGACGGTTACCTGTGTACCTAGGTGTGTACAGGTGACGGTTACCTGTGTACCTAGGTGTGTACAGGTGACGGTTACCTGTGTACCTAGGTATGTACAGGTGACGGTTACCTGTGTACCTAGGTATGTACAGGTGACGGTTTACCTGTGTACCTAGGTGTGTACAGGTGACGGTTACCTGTGTGTACCTAGGTATTTTCAGGTGACGGTTCCTGTGTACAGGTGACAGGTGACGGTTACCTGTGTACCTAGGTGTGTACAGGTGACGGTTACCTGTGTACCTAGGTGTGTACAGGTGACGGTTACCTGTGTACCTAGGTGTGTACAGGTGACGGTTACCTGTGTACCTAGGTGTGTACAGGTGACGGTTACCTGTGTACCTAGGTGTGTACAGGTGACGGTTACCTGTGTACCTAGGTGTGTACAGGTGACGGTTACCTGTGTACCTAGGTGTGTACAGGTGACGGTTACCTGTGTACCTAGGTGTGTACAGGTGACGGTTACCTGTGTACCTAGGTGTGTACAGGTGACGGTTACCTGTGTACCTAGGTATATACAGTGACGGTTACCTGTGTACCTAGGTGTGTCCAGGTGACGGTTACCTGTGTACCTAGGTATATACAGGTAACGGTTACCTATTCAGTGTTACCTAGGTGTGTACATGTGACGGTTACCTGTGTACCTAGGTGTGTACAGGTGACGGTTACCCGTGTACCTAGGTATTTACAGGTGACGGTTACCTGTGTACCTAGGTGTGTACAGGTGACGGTTACCTGTGTACCTAGGTGTGTACAGGTGACGGTTACCTGTGTACCTAGGTGTGTACAGGTGACGGTTACCTGTGTACCTAGATATATACAGGTGACGGTTACCTATGTACTTAGGTGTGTACAGGTGACGGTTACATGTGTATCTAGGTATATACAGATGACGGTTACCTGTGTACCTAGGTGTGTACAGGTGACGGTTACATGTGTATCTAGGTATATACAGATGACGGTTACCTGTGTACCTAGGTGTGTACAGGTGACGGTTACCTGTGTACCTAGGTGTGTACAGGTGACGGTTACCTGTGTACCTAGGTGTGTACAGGTGATGGTTACCTGTGTACCTAGGTGTGTACAGGTGACGGTTACCGGTGTACCTAGGTGTGTACAGGTGACGGTTACCTGTGTACCTAGGTGTGTACCGGTGACGGTTACTTGTGTACCTAGATGTGTGTAGGCGACGGTTACCTGTGTACCTAGGTGTATACAGGTGACGGTTACCTGTGTACCTAGGTGTGTACAGGTGACGGTTACCCGTGTACCTAGGTATTTACAGGTGACGGTTTCCTGTGTACCTAGGTGTGTACAGGTGACGGTTACCTGTGTACCTAGGTGTGTACAGGTGACGGTTACCTGTGTACCTAGGTGTGTACAGGTGACGGTTACCTGTGTACCTAGATATGTACAGGTGACGGTTACCTCTGTACCTAGGTGTGTACAGGTGACGGCTACCTGTGTTCCTAGGTGTGTACAGGTGACGGTTACCTGTGTACCTAGGTGTGTACAGGTGACGGTTACCTGTGTTCCTAGATATGTTCAGGTGACGGTTACCTGTGTACATAGGTATATACAGGTGACGGTTACCTGTGTACCTAGGTGTGTACAGGTGATGGTTACCTGTGTACCTAGGTGTGTACAGGTGACGGTTACCTGTGTACCTAGGTGTGTACAGGTGACGGTTACCTGTGTACCTAGGTGTGTACAGGTGACGGTTACCTGTGTACCTAGGTGTGTACAGGTGACGGTTACCTGTGTACAAAGGTGTGTACAGGTGATGGTTACCTGTGTACCTAGGTATATACAGGTGACGGTTACCTGTGTACCTAGGTATATACAGGTGACGGTTACCTGTGTACCTAGGTGTGTACAGGTGACGGTTACCTGTGTACCTAGGTATATACAGGTGACGGTTACCTGTGTACCTAGGTGTGTCCGGTGACGATTACCTGTGTACCAAGGTATATACAGGTAACGGTTACCTATGTACCTAGGTGTGTACATGTGACGGTTACCTGTGTACCTAGGTGTGTACAGGTGACGGTTACCCGTGTACCTAGGTATTTACAGGTGACGGTTTCCTGTGTACCTAGGTGTGTACAGGTGACGGTTACCTGTGTACCTAGGTGTGTACAGGTGACGGTTACCTGTGTACCTAGGTGTGTACAGGTGACGGTTACCTGTGTACCTAGATATATACAGGTGACGGTTACCTATGTACTTAGGTGTGTACAGGTGACGGTTACATGTGTATCTAGGTATATACAGATGACGGTTACCTGTGTACCTAGGTGTGTACAGGTGACGGTTACATGTGTATCTAGGTATATACAGATGACGGTTACCTGTGTACCTAGTTGTGTACAGGTGACGGCTTCCCGTGCACACAGATAATGGTAATTTTACAGTTTCTGTGGTAGTTCCGGTATTATCAGTCGGCACGAGTGGATGCTGTGCTAGCACGGCAGCTGGGAGATCTGTTGTTTGCCTGTATCCGATCATATCTACATCTCTGAGAATTTTATGTTCCGATGTTTGTGATAAGGCTATAAAGAGAAATCATGTTTATGGACAAAGCCTGGTAGTTGGCTAGCACAAAACGTTTGTTGGCTATCTGTATAGTCAGGAAGAAGAGACGGCAGCACACGACAGGAATGAAAGACTGTTGAAGAGGAAAGAGAAACGGCTGTAAGATAGAGCAAGGAAAAAGTAACTATCTATGAAAACAGAAATACCAATAGAGAGAAACTGAAAATATCAGTGTTGATATTCTTTTTACTATAAACAGATAAAGAAGATGGATAGACAGAAGGAAAAATAAAGTGAACTGCATAGAGCCGTATTTCACATACTTAGTAAGGACAGGGCGACTGGAACATCATGTCACAAAAGAAGTTTACGAACGCCAAGATTGTAATATTGGGAGCTTCCGGAGTTGGCAAAACAGGTAAGAATGTATTTCAATATATGTTTCTTAGCTCATAACATTATTTTATAATATCCATCAGTTACCGCTTGTTACTCACGAAGTTTTTGTTTTAGTTTGTAAAATCTTGAAACATGAAGACTTGTTAATTGCCATAAAGACGTAGAGACAACACACTACCGGTGTATCTCCATACATTTATAATTCTACATGCATCTTTTGAATTTACTGTTTGCCGTCTCAGTATACAGTTACAAGTTTCATCGTTAAAATTGAATTATTTTAATGTCTTTAACACTGAACTATCTTGCTATAGAATTTGTAAACGATAAATAGAATGCATACAGTGATAGTATAGTTAACGCAATATCAGCGTAACTCTTTAGTTATGCTGCACACAAGTTATAATTGATTTATATATACATGTATATGTATATAGAAATACTATATCTACATGTACATCAATTATATAGTGACATTATAAAAAGAAACTTTCATGGTCAAGTTAAAGACTGGGTAATTAGACTACTCGATGGAAAGATTTGCCAAACTTACAAGCCAAAATAGTTTTATTAAGCTCTTTATTAATAAGTATCGTTTCATATCCTCCCATTCAAGTAAGATAGATAATCGTAGATTTTACAAACAAAATGAGGAATGAAAGTTTCATTAACCAAGTGCTGGAACTAATCATCTTTTGAATACAGTGCTCAGAATTGTGGCTATTTTGAAGATGCCGTTACATCTCCATTGACTTTTTTATATCATATCTGCTCTCGTGGTGACAGTATTGACTGTTCTGGTATCCGTTTGTGTAGATTTCCCACTAATGTATAACGATACTTTCATGGTAAATACATAATATGACGTCTTTTCGAATAATTCCGATTTAGAGAAAATTATTTATCAACGATACACAGCATATATCGTTCGGCATAAAATATGATACACGGCGTTTAATCTTTGGTAACGTTGGTGAAATGATGAAATAATAAAGTATCTGTACCACACAATAATGTGAGACATTACCGCATAATAATGTGAAAGATTACCACACAATGATGTAAAGGATTACTGCACATAAATGTGAGAGATCACCGCACAACAATGCGGGAGATTACTGCACATAAATGTGAGAGATCACCGCACAACAATGCGGGAGATTACCGCACAGTAATGTGAGAGATTATCGCACAATAATGTAAAGGATTACTGCACATAAATGTGGGAGATTGCCACACAATAATGTGAGAGATTACCGCACAATGATGTGAGAGATTACACAATATGGGAGGGGGTCACATCATTTGTATCCTATTGCTCCCATAAAACACAAAAACCCGCAGTCCCTGCATTGGTATTATAAATTCTAAGAATTCAATGTGGTGAAATACTTGATAGTTTTGTGATCTGTACAGTGTAATAGCCGTGACGTTCCTCATTTATCTTATGAGCAGCATCACGTTATATATGTAAATATCTTCGGTAACAGAAGCCTTCTGTACCTGCTGTTTAACTGTCAACGTTTTTTTTTCTTCATTCAGATACACATACAAGCCATAGTTACAGAGGGCATGAGTTTTTTCATAGTATGTTACACATTTTATCTAAAACACCATCTTTATCAACGGTTTGTTCGTTTGCGTTTCATCTTTTGGCATTTTTTTGAGTTTTATATATGCCATTGAAATAAAACTCATGCCTATCTTTCATTGCTAAGGACACGCAATCTGTGTATATTTCGGTTGTATATATTCAGAGAGAAAATTTTAATATTAAATACAACTTGTGCCAAATCCCTCTATCAATTTTCATTTTTCAATGTGCATATTATTCATAATATTTATGTTTATATGAGAAATAAGACGAATGTTTAATCTTTACATTCAATAAATCTAGTCATTTTATTACCAGATTGTTTAGTTATGTAAGATTGTTTTATGCCTTCACATTTTGTGAGATTTCTTACACGTGCTTTGCATGTCTGTTTCGTCAGCGCATATCAATGTCTACACGGTACTTCGCCCCAGGATTGCCACATTCTACATGTTTGTCGCGTTTGCACGCATAATTACAATGATATTGTCTTCATTCCGTGTTATTTAATGTCTTTCGCTCGAATACCGTTCCCAAAATAAAACCCGTTAGGTACATGTACAGATTGTTTTTCTTGTGTGAAGTACTTCCAGTTCTATCACCACAACCGAATTACTCCACAACTAGATGCATTGTATGCCTAGATCTAGTTCCAAGTTCTTTTGATGGTTGTGATAAAAATGCATACATGTACATGCATACTTATTTATGAGAAAGAAAACCTGCTGAGTGGATAAGGTGTCCACCATTTGTCATATACTTTCCATCTCGCATCTTAGGGATCTGAGAATTAGTTAGAGTTAATATCAATTTGGACCCACCGGCGTGCCTATAGACCACATTAGACGTTTTAGGGGTCTAGACAAAAAATATAGCTAAAATTGAATTCTACATGGTACACGTACTATATAGATCATAAATCGCTAAAATCTATTCTACCTTAGAATACGTTTTAGCGTTATCTAGATCCCTAAAATGTCTAAAATGGTCTGTCGGCTCTCCGGTAGGTCTATATTAAAGAACCATAACTCTTAGATCCCTGTGTCTTGCATATACAATGTACTTGACACATCCACCTCTAGGTGATATGCGTCTATTATTACTAAGTATGGTCCACAGGGGCTTGTAACAAGCCCCTGTGGTATGGTCGCGGTAGCTGAATGGTTATAGTGTACGGGTCGCGATATTGGTCGTCGGTCGATGTTTTTTTCTCGAGAACATCGGTTTTCCTCCCACACCAATTCCTTTTTTGAAAGTGTTGCTTTATGTACATTTATGTAAGACAAAGACACAATTAGATTTGTAGTAAAATTGTTTACCCCAAACTCACCACAATTCATAGGTGGTGTGCCAGGCATGTGGCTGTTCATTTCTGAAATCAAAATACATGTATATAACAATGCATGGTGATAGAAAAACATTGAATCATTCAAATGTATAATAGACTGACTAAAGACCAATAGATAGAAAGATACTAGAAGTGTGTTTTTTTGTTTGTTTTTTTTTTTTTTTTTACATTATCATTATTATGCATATTTATGTACCAATCGACAAGTTACAATAGAATGAAAGCTGCACGTACAGGCCATACACCGTTAGTTCAAAAACCTCCCACCGATTGTAGTATGATAAAACTAGATAATTAGACAGTAACGTATTTCTCTGTGTACTCAATGACGGCAGTAACCTTCAGATGTAGATGTGAAACCAATATATTATTACATACAAGTCCTGTGAAATCCTAATTGTTATGAGATAAAGAACACCTCGTCTGATTTAAGTCAGAATTTAGAACGGACGTTGATTTAAGAAGAAACAGACGTTGGATTTCCGTTCTGTGTTTTAGCGGTATCTTTATAAATAACCCTCCCACTAACCCAGTCTCTGTTTGGATTATTCACATTCTGTTTGTATCAATCAGCAGCAAAAATCAATTTAGAAGGAATTCTAGGTATTTCAGATTTATTGATATAGGTGCCCGATGTCCGGTCGAGAAACAATCGCATATAGATCTAGTCACCAGGTATCAATAACAGAAC
This sequence comes from Argopecten irradians, assembly GCF_041381155.1. Lineage (NCBI taxonomy): Eukaryota > Metazoa > Mollusca > Bivalvia > Pectinida > Pectinidae > Argopecten > Argopecten irradians. Next base: position 43,436,641 of record NC_091134.1, on the reverse strand, counting down.
ACATAACTATGGAAATCATTTACAGTTTATCTACATGTGTACATCTGATAATAATTATTCTAATAGCATTTAATTGCCACTATAAATAATAATAGAGACAGTTCGTTCGCAGTCGGTTTGGGGTATGAATATCTTGACAATGTCTGCAATATATTTGCATCACCTTGAACCATTTTTATGTGTTTTTTACTGCATGTGCTTTGATATCAAGGTAAAGGATTGCAAATTCGATTATTTTCCAAAATAATGACTTCTCCTAGATAGATACTATATATTTGCATTTTATCTACTCCAGATGTATTTTCTCGTTAACGATTGACACGACATACATGCGATCAAATGGGAATTCAAGAAATTGTAGCTATGGAAGTTATTCAATGAAGTAAGTTTCGATGATCGATGACTGTTTCCGTTGCGATAGTTTACAATGTGCTGACGTATGATAAATGACATTGGTTGTATATATATCCGGCCTGTGGGGTCGGGGTGGCCTCAGTTCTGTACTGTTTCTCCAGATGCTGATAGATTGATGTCAGGATACAGAAGTAGACGTGATTCAGGGTCATGTAGCCAGAACAAACATAGCATCACACAACGGCATCTATCTTCACTAGTTAGAGAGTCTGTTTCTCACGTTATCCACATATATATCTAGAGTTAGGTCAGACAAATTACACCTGGTTTGGCATCCTCGATATTCCAGGTGTTACTACCACTGTCGTTGATATTACGACACTCATTAACCCATTGAATATCGACGCTATATTGTATATAAACGCTATAATATTTCGTTTGCATGCAATATTTTTTTTCTATGTCCTTTCTCAGCCACCGTAGCACTGTGATAGTATTCAGTAAAATGTATAAACTCATTGACGATAGGTAGTGGCTTTCTAATTAGTGTGGTTCATATTAATTAACACAAGTTTGGCAGAGGCATAAAGCAACAAGAAAACCAGAGACATTGCGACATCACAGGAAAGCTACAGGAGAGGACTATGTTTAAAAGAAGACTTGCGGAGTTGATAGTCTTTAACGCTAACGAGCTGTGCTCGACAGGCAGATGAAAGTTGTTAGCGCCGAGTTGATGCGGTGCCTCCCAACACCTACGGCGGACGCTGCATGTTTTTATACAGGTTACTGTGAACAATATTACACGGGGTTTAGGTAAAGATGAAACGCTCCATATTACTGCACACCGGAAACTCTCATTTGTACGACATAAACATTCCTGTTGGCGCACATCAAATTATATCTTAATCACTTGGTTACATGCACAACGGTGCGGCTGGCGCGGACTCCAATATCCAGTGATGGGACACAGATAGTGTTCACATTATAGTAATACACTTGTCAAGATATATACAGAAGCGTTGATATATAGAGGCAGTAAGACTATGGATCAAAATTCTACTGGAACTGCCAATATGGCATTAGTTTGTTTTTCTCTTTCGGTCGTGAAAAAGGATAATCGAGTCATCAACAATAATGTCCATATCCAGTTAGTCCCTCGTCCCCCGTCCAGTATCACATGCCCAAATACATGTACATCTGTACATAGTTTCTCCTTTGGTACTTAGGTCCCCACTTACAATCATTAATCCACTCTAGTCAACAAGATAGATTTAACGAAGAGCCATTCGTGTTAGCAGATGAAATAACTTTGAATATTTGATACAAGGGGTGTTCCAAAATTATTGTTACTTTGGTGATTTCTCTTTGATAGAAGTAATTCTGATCATTTTACTTTGCCCTGTCCCTCGAAGTACTCCCCCTCTGCACTTATGCATCGTTTAAACTGATCGATCCACTTTTGGAAACAGTTTTCGCACTCTTGAATTGGTATTTATAAGATACTGGTAAATGGCAGAGCCAAGGGCATTTCTTGATTTATATTTTGTTCCAGACAGGTGAAATTTTAGTTTGGGGAACAAGAAAAAGTCACAGGGGGTCAAGTCTGGTGAATATGCAGGGTGGGGGAGGACAGTGACCTTTTCTGCCTTCAAAAACTCCGTTACAATGCGCGCCTTGTGTGCTGGCGCATTATCATGTAAGAGCCTGAGGTACTTCAAACCTGTCTGTGGACGGCGGCGTTTGTAGACTTTCCTAAGTTTTCGAAGTACAACGTCTCTATAATACTTCGCTGTGACAGTTTTGCCTTTTGGAACAGGGATTTGAATGATTGGACCCTTGTTATCAAAGAATATGACATACAAAACCTTCCTCACGGTGCGTATTCTTTTAGCAATGCTAGGGCGCCTGGCGTTTTTGTTTGCCCAGATTCGATTAGAGCATTTTCTTTTGGGTTCGAAAAAATACACCCATGTTTCATCACCTGTGACCAAATTATCAAAAGCCTTTTTGCTGTATTTTGGGTATTTCTTCAATAAGGATTTGGCCTTGTCAACCCGGGACCTCTTTTGGTTGTCAGTTAGTAAATGGGGTATCCACCTGGCATTGATCTTGCCCAGCTTAAGATGTTTCTTTAAAATGCAATGAATACGTGCTAAAGACAAGCCTGTCATTTTAGCTAACTGCCGGACAGTGTACCTTGCATCTTTTTCAAGGATTTGCCGAATTAGTTCAATGTTATGCTTTGTTGTTGTTGTTGCAGGGCGACCTGTGTGGGCAGCATCTTTAAGCTGCTGGTGTCCCGACTTAAATCGAGCAACCCACCTACAAATAGTCATATATGACATTTGACCCTTCCCATATATATCACACACCTCACGATGAATATCCACCGGCTTTAAGCCAAGTAGAGACCTACTTTTGATATAGGCCCTAATTTCAATTACGTTTTCAACTCTCTTGCCAACCATATTTGTATAGAGTGTAATGAGTGCGCTACAAAACAATGTACACAGCACCAAGGTCAGTGTAATTGTGAGCGAGATATTTACCTATATCACGCTTCAGATATCACGCTATCGCCACGAGGTAGTTTTAAGCTCATTTAATACGATTTCCACGAGATATTACGCAAGTAACATTAATTTCGGAACATCCCTCGTAAATGTTCATTGCTATGTAATAACTGTATTCCATTCCTAAGTCGGCGTAGTTAAAATACGGTTAGACTGTATAATAAATTCTGATGTCACTGTGTTAAATTAAATGTAACTTGTACTTAATTACCATGTCCCTGTGTTTAGATAAATATAACTTGTACTTTATGACCATGTCCCTGTGTTAAAATAAATGTAACTTGTACTTTATTACCATGTCCCTGTATTTAGATAAATGTCACTTGTACATTATTATCTTGTCACTGTGTTAAGATAAATGTCACTTGTACATTATTACCATGTTCCTGTGTTAAGATAAATGTAACTTATACTTTATGACCATGTCCCTGTGTTAAGATAAATGTAACTTGTACTTTATTATCTTGTCACTGTGTTAAGATAAATGTCACTTGTACATTATTACCATGTTCCTGTGTTAAGATAAATGTAACTTATACTTTATGACCATGTCCCTGTGTTAAGATAAATGTAACTTATACTTTATTACCATGTTCCTGTGTTAAGATAAATGTCACTTGTACTTTATTACCATGTTCCTGTGTTAAGATAGATATAAATTGTACTTTATTACCATGTCTCTGTGTTAAGATAAATATAATTTGTACTTAATTACCATGTCCCTGTGTTAAGATAAATACAACTTGTACTTTATGACCATGTCCCTGTGTTAAGATAAATAAAACTTGTACTTTATGACCATGTCCCTGTGTTAAGATAAATAAAACTTGTACTTTATGACCATGTCCCTGTGTTAAGATAAATATAAATTGTACTTTATTAGCATGTCCCTGTGTTAAGATAAATATATATTGTACTTTATGACCATGTCCCTGTGTTAAGATAAATATAAATTGTACTTTATTACCATGTCCCTGTGTTAAGATAAATATAAATTGTACTTTATTACCATGTCCCTGTGTTAAGATAAATGTAATTTATACTTTATGACCATGTCCCTGTGTTAAGATAAATGTAACTTATACTTTATGACCATGTCCCTGTGTTAAGATAAATGTAACATGTACTTTATTACCATGTCCCTGTGTAAAGATAAATAAAAATTGTTCTTTATTACCATGTCTCTGTGTTAAGATAAATGTTACTTTTACTTTATGACCATGTCCCTGTGTTAAGATAAATATGATTTGTACTTAATTACCATGTCCCTGTGTTTAGATAAATATAACTTGTACTTTATTACCATGTTCCTGTGTTAAGATAGATATAAATTGTACTTTATTACCATGTCTCTGTGTTAAGATAAATATAATTTGTACTTAATTACCATGTCCCTGTGTTAAGATAAATACAACTTGTACTTTATTACCATGTCCCTGTGTTAAGATAAATAAAACTTGTACTTTATGACCATGTCCCTGTGTTAAGATAAATAAAACTTGTACTTTATTACCATGTCCCTGTGTTAAGATAAATATAAATTGTACTTTATTAGCATGTCCCTGTGTTAAGATAAATATAAATTGTACTTTATGACCATGTCCCTGTGTTAAGATAAATATAAATTGTACTTTATTACCATGTCCCTGTGTTAAGATAAATATAAATTGTACTTTATTACCATGTCCCTGTGTTAAGATAAATGTAACTTATACTTTATGACCATGTCCCTGTGTTAAGATAAATGTAACTTATACTTTATGACCATGTCCCTGTGTTAAGATAAATGTAACATGTACTTTATTACCATGTCCCTGTGTAAAGATAAATAAAAATTGTTCTTTATTACCATGTCTCTGTGTTAAGATAAATGTTACTTTTACTTTATGACCATGTCCCTGTGTTAAGATAAATATGATTTGTACTTAATTACCATGTCCCTGTGTTTAGATAAATATAACTTGTACTTTATGACCATGCCCCTGTGTTAAAATAAATGTAACTTGTACTTAATTACCATGTCCCTGTATTTAGATAAATGTAACTTATACTTTATTACCATGTTCCTGTGTTAAGATAGATATAAATTGTACTTTATTACCATGTCTCTGTGTTAAGATAAATATAATTTGTACTTAATTACCATGTCCCTGTGTGAAGATAAATATAACTTGTACTTTATGACCATGTCCCTGTGTTAAGATAAATAAAACTTGTACTTTATGACCATGTCCCTGTGTTAAGATAAATATAAATTGTACTTTATTAGCATGTCCCTGTGTTAAGATAAATATAAATTGTACTTTAGGACCATGTCCCTGTGTTAAGATAAATATAAATTGTACTTTATTACCATGTCCCTGTGTTAAGATAAATATAAATTGTACTTTATTACCATGTCCCTGTGTTAAGATAAATGTAATTTATACTTTATGACCATGTCCCTGTGTTAAGATAAATGTAACATGTACTTTTTATCAATGTCCCTGTGTAAAGATAAATATAAATTGTACTTTATTAGCATGTCCCTGTGTTAATGTTACTTAAACTGTATGACCATGTCCCTGTGTTAAGATGAATGTAACTTATACTTTATGACCATGTCCCTGTGTTAAGATAAATGTAACTTATACTTTATGACCATGTCCCTGTGTTAAGATAAATGTAACATGTACTTTATGACCATGTCCCTGTTTAAAGATAAATAAAAATTGTTCTTTATTACCATGTCCCTGTGTTAAGATAAATGTAACTTTTACTTTATGACCATGTCCCTGTGTTAAGATAAATATAATTTGTACTTAATTACCATGTCCCTGTGTTAAGATAAATAGAACTTGTACTTTATGACCATGTCCCTGTGTTAAGATAAATATAACTTGTACTTTATGACATAAATATAACATGTACTTTATGACCATGTCCCTGTGTTAAGATAAATGTAAATTGTACTTTATGACCATGTCCCCGTGTTAAGATAAATGTAACTTATACTTTATGACCATGTCCCTGTGTTAAGATAAATGTAACTTATACTTTATGACCATGTCCCTGTGTTAAGATAAATGTAATTTGTACTTTATGACCATGTCCCTGTGTTAAGATAAATATAATTTGTACTTAATTACCATGTCCCTGTGTTAAGATAAATATAACATGTACTTTATGACCATGTCCCTGTGTTAAGATAAATATAAATTGTACTTTATTACCATGTCCCTGTGTTAAGATAAATATAATTTGTACTTAATTACCATGTCCCTGTGTTAAGATAAACATAACATGTACTTTATGACCATGTCCCTGTGTTAAGATTAATATAAATTGTACTTTATTAGCATGTCCCTGTGTTAAGATAAATGTAACTTATACTTTATGACCATGTTCCTGTGTTAAGATAAATGTAACTTATACTTAATTACCATTCCCTGTGTTAAGATAAACATAACATGTACTTTATGACCATGTCCCTGTGTTAAGATTAATATAAATTGTACTTTATTAGCATGTCCCTGTGTTAAGATAAATGTAACTTATACTTTATGACCATGTTCCTGTGTTAAGATAAATGTAACTTATACTTTATGACCATGTCCCTGTGTTAAGATAAATGTAACTTGTACTTTATGACCATGTCCCTGTGTTAAGATAAATATAAATTGTACTTTATTACCATGTCCCTGTGTTAAGATAAATACAACTTGTACTTTATGACCATGTCCCTGTGTTAAGATAAATGTAATTTATACTTTATGACCATGTCCCTGTGTTAAGATAAATATAAATTGTACTTTATGACCATGTCCCTGTGTTAAGATAAATGTAACATGTACTTTATGACCATGTCCCTGTTTAAAGATAAATAAAAATTGTTCTTTATTACCATGTCCCTGTGTTAAGATAAATGTAACTTTTACTTTATGACCATGTCCCTGTGTTAAGATAAATTTAATTTGTACTTAATTACCATGTCCCTGTGTTAAGATAATCATAAATTGTACTTTAGGACCATGTCCCTGTGTTAAGATAAATATAAATTGTACTTTATTACCATGTCCCTGTGTTAAGATAAATATAAATTGTACTTTATTACCATGTCCCTGTGTTAAGATAAATGTAATTTATACTTTATGACCATGTCCCTGTGTTAAGATAAATGTAACATGTACTTTTTATCAATGTCCCTGTGTAAAGATAAATATAAATTGTACTTTATTAGCATGTCCCTGTGTTAATGTTACTTAAACTGTATGACCATGTCCCTGTGTTAAGATGAATGTAACTTATACTTTATGACCATGTCCCTGTGTTAAGATAAATGTAACTTATACTTTATGACCATGTCCCTGTGTTAAGATAAATGTAATTTATACTTTATGACCATGTCCCTGTGTTAAGATAAATATAAATTGTTCTTTATTACCATGTCCCTGTGTTAAGATAAATGTAACTTTTACTTTATGACCATGTCCCTGTGTTAAGATAAAAGTACTTTATTTTAAGATAAATTGTACTTGTACTTTATGACCATGTCCCTGTGTTAAGATAAATATAACTTGTACTTTATGACCATAAGATAAATTAACTTATACTTTATGACCATGTCCCTGTGTTAAGATAAATATAATTGTACTTTATGACCATGTCCCTGTGTTAAGATAAATGTAACTTATACTTTATGACCATGTCCCTGTGTTAAGATAAATGTAATTTTACTTATACCTTTAATAATACCATGTCCCTGTGTTAAGATAAATGTAATTTGTACTTTATGACCATGTCCCTGTGTTAAGATAAATATAATTTGTACTTAATTACCATGTCCCTGTGTTAAGATAAATATAACATGTACTTTATGACCATATCCCTGTGTTAAGATAAATATAAATTGTACTTTATTACCATGTCCCTGTGTTAAGATAAATATAATTTGTACTTAATTACCATTCCCTGTGTTAAGATAAACATAACATGTACTTTATGACCATGTCCCTGTGTTAAGATTAATATAAATTGTACTTTATTAGCATGTCCCTGTGTTAAGATTAATGTAACTTATACTTTATGACCATGTTCCTGTGTTAAGATAAATGTAACTTATACTTAATTACCATTCCCTGTGTTAAGATAAACATAACATGTACTTTATGACCATGTCCCTGTGTTAAGATTAATATAAATTGTACTTTATTACCATGTCCCTGTGTTAAGATAAATGTAACTTGTACTTTATGACCATGTCCCTGTGTTAAGATAAATGTAACTTATACTTTATGACCATGTCCCTGTGTTAAGATAAATATAACATGTACTTTATTACCATGTCCCTGTGTTAAGATAAATGTAACTTGTACTTTATTACCATGTCCCTGTGTTAAGATAAGATAAATAAATTATAAATTGTTCTTTATTACCATGTCCCTGTGTTAAGATAAATGTAACTTTTACTTTATTACCATGTCCCGGTGTTCCCGCGTTAACGTCCCTGCTGGTGCCCCCGCCATTTGTCATATTTTGTATTAAGTGTGCCATATTTCCCTTCTCGCGTCCTGATACCATGCCCTTAACATCCGCGGTTTTTTTTGTCCTGCTAGAGAGCTTAAAAACTAATTTACAACACACCAAAGAATGTATGATGTATTTACAAACAAGAAAAACTTCTGATATATCTATATATCTAATTTTGTACGAACGCTCAAACGTTCACTCATATTTATCTATAAGAAAATAAGGTAAATCCGAAGTTCACAACGTCAAGCGATTCCTGATAGATGGCTTCCTGTGTTTATTTCAATGTTCGAGTTTGATATGCCCGTTTCGATGTAGCCAACAGTTTGACGAGTATTAAAGTCAAGCCAGATCTAAGACCGGTACGAGCCAGAGCTTTGGAAGTTTTTTGGTGCATTATTTACTAAACCCGACAGGCAACTGCAGTGTTCCATCATCGGTGACGTATTTATTTATTTGACCCGTGGGATGTTATCTATAAAAGCTGTTGAGTACTTAGCTCCAACATCTACCCACACAGTCTACCCCCATACCGACCCAATCTTACCACCGCCAAGGGTTTCTCGGTCAAGTCATGAGAGATGTTTGATATCTCGGGTCTGTATTTATATTCCCTGTCAGCTATTAACCGCTGATATCACTTAAAGCTTCCAAATTGATAAATACATCTTCATTACAAGAAAACATATAGACGTACCTGGCACTGTACGTAATGTTCTGGCTCCCTACATATTGCTTTCTTCAGATTAATCCGGATGTTTCTTCATCATGATGGGTACAGAAGACATGATATTGTGATCTATCAGGGTTACTTCCCTTTGTTTCCCTCCGTCCGATAGATCAGAATGAAGACACGCATATCAAAATGTCTAAAAGCCACAACATTTACGTATAATCAAACCTGTCATTAAAGACCACCAGAAAATAAAGGAATGAGTTAACCCAGTGTTAAGTAGATGACCATTATACAAAATGATCGTTCAAGGCAGACTACCTTTCCGAAACGACTTTTTTTAAAGGTCCACTAACTTTCCAGAGCAAACCATAAATGTTTCTTAAAAACATTAAAGATGCTCCACCGCCGACAGAGCATAAATGATATTCATCACTTGAACAATAATGGGTATTTAATAGTGTATATATATGTCTAATTAACAGAAAAAGTATTATAAAATAATGTATTTTGCTTTTGGTGCATGCGCAATCGGTACTTCATTCCATATAGGATATAGTGCCGCGGAATTTTTTCGGGATGCAATTAATTATTTTTTTGTAATTTTAACTTGAAGTAAAATTAGAAGCTCAAACTTTTCAAATGTTATAATGGTGTAAAGTAAGTAACTTTTGTTACTGAAGAAAAATACTAAATCGCCTGCTCCTGTTTTTGATAGTGAAAATATACCATTTGTCAGCGGTGGAGCATCTTTAATAACACCAGAAAATATATACCGGTGGCCTAAGCTGAGGTTACAACACCAAACATATGCTAGATTTCCTTCGTAATATATAATAACAGTGGAGAGTCATTTCACTGTTTTGCCGCCTGGCGCAGTTATAGTCAACTACTGCGCGGTATTTAGTATGACGGCGGGAAACATAAGACGACCCGCGTTATGAAAATTAACATTTTATTTATTTTCATCAAATTGTTCAGATGGTGATGATACATGTAGTATTAACGGTAAGTTAATAACTTTTGCGACTCTACAAAATTATCGATCTCGTTTTACATTCCCATTTAAAAATTAAAAGCCGTTCCGGAAAGGTAGTGGCCCTTTAAAGAAGCTATATAGCCGTGTCCATTGTTGCTCCTATTGTGTATTGTATTTTGACGTTATCTCAATAGTGAAGTATTATTGTGGTGACACGTGCTGGTATGCTCTTATACTACAGTTCGATGATTGCATTGAATTTAGTAATTATATACTCTTGTCATTGATGAGGTGGGATTCTTTACTATACAAGGGAGGTAATCCCCTCTCAAGATTCCAGTATAGGATTTGTTTGGTTTAATGATTCAAATAAAAAAATCAACGTTAAGTTATCATTTTTGCTGGTGATTATTACTTCAGTAATGTCTGGGGTTTTTTCCTTTTTCTTTGTGCGCGACTAAATAATAAACCGTTAATTCATTGTCCTATTGTTTCGTCGCCACACGTCTGAGCTGTGATAAACACACACAAACGTCTTGTAAATTGACTGTAGTATTCCTTGTCATCTGGTTACAGCTTCAGTGTGATATGTGTAATACCTTAATTTGTAACATAAGTTGGCACATGAGCATGATAATTAGTTACAGACAACGTTTGAATGTGGACATGTACCCTATAGCACCTGTAGAACTAAGACATAATTATATGTTTTCAGGATCTATATTAAAATTCGGTAAAAAACTATATATAGATGGATGATACTGGAACACCGTATCTCTCGTGCAGATTAGAATTGAAATATATGTTTAATTGAAAAATATTTTTGTCTAGTTGGGAAAGAGCTGTACAGGAATTAGACAAGGATGTCCACTGCGATGCCCACTTTTCGTAATTACCGTTCCAAATAAAGAATGATTTATATATAAGAAACAACCATATGGGACTACTCACTTTTTGTCGCAGATAACAGCCGGGTCTGTAAAAATGAAGCACATGAATACAGTAATCAAAACATTTGAACAGCTTTTGATAAATACAAGTTCAAACCAGAAGAATTATGAATTATATTATAACGTAGTTGTCTCTTTTGTTTCGGCTACTTGGCATCCTAGGCAGGGTTTAGTGGTGTGGCATGGATATGAAAGACCAACGAGTAAATTAAAAAAAAAACACTCGGTAACTACTTTAGAGCCAATAAAAGTCAAGTCGATTCGGATTCCTCCATATTACATACCATTTCAAATATGTTGATAATTTCTGTGTTGTGTGTTGTAGCGTTTGCTGTCCGCTATATAACGAAGCGTTATATCGGCGACTATGACAGGAATAAAGGTAAGTGGTTATAAATATCACAGATTTTGAACAGGTGTGGAACCGCAGGATGGAACTAAATGAGTTAAACTGACAAATATTTCGGTAATTGCTGAACCATTACACTTCTAGCTAGGCATTTGGTAAACCGTTGGGTTGAACAGTTCCCGGTAATCTTTCGGTGAACCGTTCAGTACGATCGGTAACCGGTTAATGAAGTATATTTAAGTTGAATGTGTTCAAGTTCCTGGTAACTGTTTAGCGAACCGTTGATTTAACTTATGGGTGACGGTTAGTAAACTGTTGTTAAATGCGTTAACGTGTTTAAATATCATGAAACCGCTGGTGAACCGTTGAGTTCAGCTTCTGTGTAACTGGTTAGTGAACCATTATAACCGTTTTATGAGACCTATACCGGTAACCATACATTTACAGTGGCTAACGTTACTTGGTACTTGGTGCTTCACGCTAATACCTACCACAGAGAAGCCCCTTGCATAATCCCTTTGTATCTAGAAGGAATTTATGCTGCATTTAGCTCCTTTTTAAAGACACGTGCTAAAACAATATAGTAATGCTATTTCGATTATTAACCGACAACCTTTCTTCTATCGTGAAGTTTGTTGTACGTAAAAGTCTCATCAAAATAGTTTCTTCGTGTTTTATTGGAAAAAATGCTTTATTGTGATAATTATATATCTTAACAACATTTCTAATCAAAGCGCACAAGCTAAGTTTATTACCGTAGATTTTTAATGGTTATTGGAAGTATCATAAATTACTTTGGTGTTTTATATAAAAAAGTTAGTATATTATTGTGTTTATGGAATGGTAATAAGATACTGCTTTGAGGCTTATTTCTTTGTTTTATTTACTTCGTATTGCTCATTCATCTCTTTCATCTCACAGAGATGTTGTATACCTACAAGATGACGTCACCAAGAGAGGAAGTGGTCACTTTGGAGATTTTGGACACGGCATCAGAGGTATGATAATGTTAAGTTGACCGGGTTGACCCGTGTTTTAGTATGACTATATAACGTATTTCTTCTGAAATTGGGCGAGTTAACTTTTTAGACTGAAAACAACTTTTGTAGTGTGTGGATTATCCTTATAGTTAACTGCTTAGCTGAACAGTTCTTACCATCTCGTCACGCTAAGTTATAATTACCATCTCCGACACATTTACTTATTATGATAATTGATAAATAATGTTATTTTGATAACAGAGCTGATGTTTTATCAAACCGTCACTAACATTTTTTCTCTACGTTTGTTATAGTTGTTAAGTAACCGTTTGTCAGTATGTCTTTCTCCATCCAGATTATTATAGTAAGTAGTCGATCCTCGATAGTCCAGGGATTAGTATCACTATCATGGTACCCAACCCAGGAATATGTCATACCAAATCTGACGGCTGTGTGTGCGACAACAGATAAAACAGGTCTCTGTAATTTTCAAAGTAAGTATCTACAGGCCTGTGATTGGTCAGGGTTTTTTTTATCTCCTGAACTGCCTTCAGCTTTGCTATGAGATATTCCGGGGAGTGGATATAACGACGCTGATAGTAGCCCCTGAAGTATCGAGGATCACTGATGTCAATATTCATGTAGATAACATTAAATGGCATTTTGTGTAAGTCTGTAATGTGTGTTACAGTGTAATCCAGAAGACACGGAGAAAAACCTGAAGTGGGCTGATGGTTACGTGATAATGTATTCAGTGACGGACACTACAAGTTTCCACCAGGTAAAACGCCTTAAGGATATTTTATTCCGTTTGAAAGGAAACGAGAGACCATTGGTTCTAATCGCTAATAAACTTGACTTGCGTGACGCTCGTGCGGTGAGCGAGGAGGATAGTACCTCACTGGCCCACTCACTGGAGTGTCCGTTGTTTGAACTTTCTGTGGCGGATGGATATCAGAGTGTAGCGGATGCAATGGAGGAACTCATAGTTCAACTGCGTAGGGATTTTGTGAAATGCCAGAGTGCGGCAAATATCAGTTCAAATACAGACAAACCTCGCTCAAAATTATACAACATGAAAAAAGTTCTGAAGAAAAGAATTGGTCGAAGTCATAGCGATACATTCTAATTAATCTTATCGGAGATCATATTAATTGATACATTTTCTAGAACTGGATATCACTTCCAACCCGACCAGTATATCGTGTCCTTACATTGTCTGTACCCACTCCCTAGTTGACCAGTATACTTTGCCATTAAATTGTCTGTACTCACTCCCCACCCGACCAGTATATCTTGTCCTTACATTGTCTGTACCCACTCCATAGTTGACCAGTATACTTTGCCATTAAATTGTCTGTACTCACTCCCCACCCGACCAGTATATCTTGTCCTTACATTGTCTGTACCCACTCCCTAGTTGACCAGTATACTTTGCCATTACACTGTCTGTACTCACTCCCCACCCGACCAGTATATCTTGTCCTTACATTGTCTGTACTCTCTCTCTCTAGCTGACCAGTATACTTTGCCATTACACTGTCTGTACTCACTCCCCACCCGACCAGTATATCTTGTCCTTACATTGTCTGTACTCTCTCTCTCTCTAGCTGACCAGTATACTTTGCCATTAAATTGTCTGTAATCACTCCCCACCCGACCAGTATATCTTGTCCTTACATTGTCTGTACCCACTCCCTAGTTGACCAGTATACTTTACCAGTAAATCATGTCCTTACATTGTCTGTACACACTCCCTAGTTGACCAGTATACTTTGCCATTGCATTGTCTGTACTCTCTCTCTCTCTAGCTGACAAGTATACTTTGCCATTACATTGTCTGTAATCACTCCCCACCCGACCAGTATATCTTGTCCTTACATTGTCTGTACACACTCCCTAGTTGACCAGTATACTTTGCCATTACACTGTCTGTACTCACTCCCCAACCGACCAGTATATCGTGTCCTTAAATTGCTGTACGCACTCCCTAGTTGACCAGTATACTTTACCAGTAAATCATGTCCTTACATTGTCTGTACTCACTCCCTAGCTGACCATTCTTACTCCCTAGCTGACCAGAATACTTTTCCATCACATTGTCTGTACTCACTCCCTAGCTGACCATTCTTACTCCCTAGCTGACCAGTATAATTTTCCATCACATTGTTTGTACTCACTCCCTAGCTGACCAGTATATTTTGATACTACATTGTTTTTTACTTACTCCCTAGCTGACCAGTATACTTTTCCATCACATTGTCTGTAATCACTCCCCACCCGACCAGTATATCTTGTCCTTACATTGTCTGTACTCACTCCCAAGCTGACCAGTATACTTTGCCATTACACTGTCTGTAATCACTCCCCACCCGACCAGTATATCTTGTCCTTACATTGTCTGTACTCACTCCCAAGCTGACCAGTATACTTTGCCATTACACTGTCTGTAATCACTCCCCACCCGACCAGTATATCTTGTCCTTACATTGTCTGTACTCACTCCCAAGCTGACCAGTATACTTTGCCATTACACTGTCTGTAATCACTCCCCACCCGACCAGTATATCTTGTCCTTACATTGTCTGTACTCACTCCCAAGCTGACCAGTTTACTTTGCCATTACATTGTCTGTACTCTCTCTCTCTCTCTAGCTGACCAGTGTACTTTTCCATCACATTGTCTGTACTCTCTCTCTCTCTCTCTAGCTGACCAGTGTACTTTTCCATTACATTGTCTGTACTCTCTCTCTCTCTCTAGCTGACCAGTGTACTTTTCCATTACATTGTTTGTACTCACTCCCTACCCGACCAGTATATCGTGTCCTTACATTGTCTGTACTCACTCCATAACTGACCACTTTATACCCGACCAGGATACTTTGGCATTATGTTGCCTGTATTCACTCCCTACCCGACCAGTATACATTGCTATTACATTGTTTGTACTCACTCCCTATACCCGACCGATATACTTTGTCATTGCATTGTCTGTACTCACTCCCTACCCGACCAGTATACTTAGTTCTTATATCGTGTTTACTCACTCCCTACCCGAACAGTTTACATTGCCATATCATTACTTGTACTCACTCCCTACCCGACCGATATCTTTGTCATTACATTGTCTGTACTCACTCCCTACCCGACCAGTATACTTAGTCGTTATATTGTGTGTACTCACTCCCTACCCGAACAGTATACTTTGTCATTGTTTCCCGGTTATCATACATTTTGTATACTTTTGATGAATGCGTGTAAATAGTATCTCTGATAATTTATTAAGATAATTAGTTTATGATAATACTGGCGCCTAATATATGTTTAGACTGTGTACTAATTGGGGAACACTAATCAATGACGATACCCTTGGAACAAGTGGAGTGGAAAAGTGAACACGTGACATCATATTATATTCATCAAGAATGAAGATATGTTGATTGTTTATTTTGTTCAGCATACAAAAAAAACCCCAGATTCTTCCACTTTAAATTGTTCAACATTTCATTTAGCTTATCACTGCATTAATGCGCATTGAGAAATCTTTCAAAATGATCTTTAGTAATCTGATTTTCCTTCCCAAGTTCCATAAGAGGTAAAATGCTACCAAATGCTTGTTTTTATGTTTTATGCTTTATTATAAAATAAAAGATCACTGTGATACATCCGTGTGATTTTATACAATTGAAGAAGGCACCATGTTATGTTGTGTTATCGAGTCTTTATTGTCTTTATAGTTTATGATAATCACAGCATCTTCTCTTTTACCATACTTACATGTAGCTTTAAACAAGGAAGATAACTCTAACAAACATGTAACTACACACATACAATACCTGCAATAAAAGATGTCAGCATCTTCTCTTTTACCATACTTACATGTAGCTTTAAACAAGGAAGATAACTCTATCAAACATGTAACTACACACATACAATACCTGCAATAAAAGATGTCAGCATCTTCTCTTTTACCATACTTACATGTAGCTTTAAACAAGGAAGATAACTCTATCAAACATGTAACTACACACATACAATACCTACAATAAAAGATGTCAGCATCTTCTCTTTTACCATACTTACATGCAGCTTTAAACAAGGAAGATAACTCTATCAAACATGTAACTACACACATACAATACCTGCAATAAAAAAAAATTACAGCATCTTCTCTTTTACCATACTTACATGTAGCTTTAAACAAGGAAGATAACTCTAACAAACATGTAACTACACACATACAATACCTACAATAAAAATGTCAGTATCTTCTCTTTTACCATACAAATTAGCTTTAAACAAGGAAGATAACTCTATCAAAATGTTACTACACACATACAATACCTACAATAAAAAATGTCAGTATCTTCTCTTTTACCATACAAATTAGCTTTAAGCTAGGAAGATAACTCTAACATACATATAACTACACATATAAAATACCTAAAATAAAAATGCACAGTAGTAATTTGACCTCTCCGCGTTTAAATGACTTAAGTCTGTTTAAATACACACGCTAATCAAATTCAAGTACTGAATTAGGAATAATAGGAACGTCGATTATAATAAAATATAATTCACTGAGACTTTTAAAATTGAATTAATTATTGAAATACAAAACCTAATATGATCACAGAGGTTGGATTTCTTTCATGCAGATATTATCTTTATATACGATATTTGAATAAATCTACTTCTGACAGTGCGGCAGGATTGTGGAAAGTTTACTAGTAAGACCAGTATAGTTTATTTGAGGGTTGTAATTAATCACATATACAACATGGAATTTAACTTGATAAATAAAAACATGTACAGATATAACAATTTTGAAAGTATCGAGACAGAATTGCTAAGCCAAGAAGAGATTTGAGAACTAAAGATAATTATCCTTTTGCATTGATATGGATATAACATTCACACCGGGGATCAAGAAGATGATTAGTAACGGGAGACACCAGTGTCCTAGAAAGTGAATGACAACGAATGAAACGAGGGGCCTGGAAGGTTAATGGTAACGAGAGACACCAGGGGCCTAAAGGGTTATTGGTAACGAGACACACTATGGGCCTAGAAAATTAATGGTAACGAGAGACACTAGGGGCCTAGAGGGTTTATAGAAGGTTATTGGTAACGAGAGATACCAAGGGCCTAGAAGGTTTATAGAAGGTTATTGGTAACGAGAGATACCAAGGGCCTAGAAGGTTTATAGAAGGTTATTGGTAATGAGAGATACATGTACCAAGGGCCTAGAAGGTTTATAGAAGGTTATTGGTAACGAGAGATACCAAGGGCCTAGAAGGTTTATAGAAGGTTATTGGTAACGAGAGATACCAAGGGCCTAGAAGGTTTATAGAAGGTTATTGGTAACGAGAGATACATGTACCAAGGGCCTAGAAGGTTTATAGAAGGTTATTGGTAACGAGAGATACCAAGGGCCTAGAAGGTTTATAGAAGGTTATTGGTAACGAGAGATACCAAGGGCCTAGAAGGTTTATAAAAGGTTATTAGTAACGAGAGATACCAAGGGCCTAGAAGGTTTATAGAAGGTTATTAGTAACGAGAGATATCAAGGGCCTAGAAGGTTTATAAAAGGTTATTGGTAATGAGAGATACATGTACCAAGGGCCTAGAAGGTTTATATATAGAAGGTTATTGGTAACGAGACACACTATGGGCATAGAAGGTTTATAGAAGGTTATTGGTAACGAGAGATATCAAGGGCCTAGAAGGTTTATAGAAAGTTATTGGTAACGAGAGATACCAAGGGCCTAGAAGGTTTATAGAAGGTTATTGGTAACGAGAGATACATGTACCAAGGGCCTAGAAGGTTTATAGAAGGTTATTGGTAACGAGACACACTATGGGCATAGAAGGTTAATGGTAACGAGAGATACCAGGGGTCTATGCGGTTATTGGTAACGAGAAACACCTGGGGCCTAGAAGGGTATTGGTAACGAGAGACACCTGGGGCCTAGAAGGGTATTGATAACGAGAGACACCAGGGGCCTAGAGGGTTTATAGAAGGATATTGGTAACGAGAGATATCAAGGGCCTAGAAGGTTTATAGAAAGTTATTAGTAACGAGAGATACCAAGGGCCTAGAAGGTTTATAGAAGGTTATTGGTAACGAGACACACTATGGGCATAGAAGGTTAATGGTAACGAGAGATACCAGGGGTCTATGCGGTTATTGGTAACGAGAGACACCAGGGGCCTAGAAGGTTATTGGCAACGAGAGACACCAGGGGCCTAGAAGGGTATTGGTAACGAGAGACACCAGGGGCCTAGAAGGGTATTGGTAACGAGAGATACCAGGGGTCGAGAATGGTATTGGTTACGAGAGATACCAGGGGTCGAGAATGGTATTGGTAACGAGATACGAGAGACACAATGAGTATCTAGAGTTATAGGTAACCATAGGCACAAGGACCACAAAAGGTTTTATGTTAAGGCTTAACAGGAAATATACGAATTAAGTCATCTGTGTTTGACCTAGGTACGTAAAAAGACGACTTAATGACTATTCGTTTAGAGAAATCGGGATCGGGGACGCAAAATTAGGAATAAAGAAGTAATACTGGAGACACCAAGCATTGGCCAGAAAGTAAATGTATGTTGATAACAATAGATATACATTATGATAATTTATGTTGTAGATATGCATGAGAGATCCAGATCTTTGTATCTTCGACGATCTATTTAGAATTAATGAAATGAAACTTCTAGAAATCTTCATTAGAGCGTAACTAAAGTTTGTGATTTACAAACAACGCAAGCCATTTTGTTTACATAAATTATGTCTGACAAATACACAGAATTATTCATTATGTATATCAATATTGTATAACGCCCGGGATGTGTGCCAGTACGTCAGAAGAGGTCGCGGTTGTGTGAACAACTTGTCGTATTTACCCGGGACTTATCCACAACATCAACAAATCACATGTTTTATTTGATAAGATAAATAATATTTAAAGGTCTGTAATATACAAACAATAATTTCCCATTGTGGCTCCAACAGTGTGTATAATATCTCCAACCCCGCGGATACCGGTCGTTACAGAGTGGTATTGGGCGATGTTAGGGCAGGGGACCGTCAACCTCCTACACATCGGGACTCCACTCCTTTACAGCGACACAAGAGTCAGCTATCCGAAAAGGCGATATCACGATAAAGGACATTTTTTGAAAGAAGCTCGCGTAGCAAAGCTAAGAGGAGAGTTATTGGTGAGGGTACTGTTAATTACTTTAACCAAACACAATACTACCATGATCAAAGAATTCTGAACAAACATTTACTTCATCAGTATCAATGGCCACTAATGTAGAGTCCCACGGGGACGTTTCTGTTCTGTTCTATATATAATCCTACCTTGGACTTTTTTTCTATTAACAGGTACGAATAGAGATTTTTCTCTTTATTACTGAATTTTGAAACTATTTAGTTAAACGCCGTAACAAAGCCACAAATTGTTGCAATGTTCTTTAATTGAATAGGAACCTACTTTGACATAATTTAGATAAATGCCACCTTTCATTCAAAACTTTGAGCATTTCATTGAACACGTGGTAAAGTTGACAATATTTACATGGCTATTGTGTATTAGACTTCTGTGTGTTACCCCTCGGCTGGGAACCGTGTTTAAAGTCCACAATATATCATAGTTCGTCGTACAATGTAGTAGATGTATGAAGTGATTGATTGATATACAGATCGAACTATTGAGCATTGAGTGGAGTCATTTGTTTCCTCGTTGGCGCGTTGACGTGCCGTCAGTGCGGGGCTCACGGGGGCATACATCGAAGCTCCCGGGTGAGCAGGCCTACACAGACATTCCTGATAGTCTATTGTCTCCAGGGATATATTCCAGTTGGTCTACAATGTTCCCGTAGTTTTGTCACACGGCGAATCGCATACTACTGGTCAGGATTCAAGTGCGGTGCATTGATTTTCCGAAGGTTCTGGCCTCCCGTTTAAATTTCTCGACGTTTAGAAACTTGAGACGAGACTTGTGAAGTTTTAAATGACCGTCGAGTTAATAGCACAATTAAAGGGATCAGTGGAAACTGTTAAATAAAAGGTATGGTGTGGTTTTAAATTTGTCGATATGGAATTCGAGAGAGTGATGGATTAAATTCGTGCTTTGTGAAAGGTATGTGGATTGTGGATTCCTTAACAGTTAATACTAGCTTCGTTGGATTAGTGTGAAAGAGAAACTTTAAAACTGCAAAAGGATTGATAAATGAAGATGGGCTGACTAATGAGACTAGAATCCCCATGAGCCGTAACTATGGATCACAGGATTGCCTGTAAATCTTGATCCTAAACGAACTTTCGCCCATACATGTCGTACGTCTTAATCCAGGACGAACCGCCATTTATAACGAAGTCTGGATCCCAGACAAGCAATCATCTAAAAGCCTGGATCCCAAGCGATCCTACACATTTAAGACAATGGAGATGCCAGTTAGTCTTGTAAGGTCCCATACACATCACTGGTCGTTCCCGAGTACGCCACGACACCGTCCGGTCGTTTCCTCTCCGAAGGTCCGTGGCGTGGACCTATGGCACATCATCTCTTATCGTCCACGTGACCGGAAGCGACCAGTGATGGTGCCTCCTGTGAATACTCCAGAGAGTCTGAGTCGGTCAGAATCACAATCAGATTTAAGTTCTCAGAAAGATTCACGTGTCTCGCGAAACTCGGGGAAGAGTTCAGCTGGAACCGCCGAGCAACGGGTCCCCATCCTTGGTCCTACCAGACAACAGACGGAGATATACTTCAAAAATGTCAGAAGGAGAGAAAGAACGAGCTGTTCGTAAGTATTCTGTATCTCTATATCAATCACAGTATATTAACCGGTTAAAAGGAATATGATTAATAGCACTTAAGGGTGACGTTTCAATAGCGACTTATTTGTGTAATGTTGTGACTTATTGTCGACGCATGGACTCATTATCACATTGCTGCATTGTTGTTGTTTATTTATCGATATTGCCTAAACCAATGGGTTTTCTTACTTCTCGACACAGTGTTGCCCTTATATCTACATTGTTTGGTACAATGTTAACTTATTGCTTCATTGTTTACTTATCGACAGTGTCGATCTGTTGACACATTTAATGTAGTATTATGTAGGGATAGTGTCAGGTACTTGGTAAGGATAGTACCCTTGTATTTGTATTGGATTTCCTATTTCCTCCTCCTATTCCCCGCTCCTGTTACCACTCCTTTCCGATTCCCGGCTTTTACCCCCCCCCCCCTTTTCTATACCTCTCTCCTATCCTGCCCCTTTCCTATCCCCCGCTCCTATCCCGCCCCTTTCCTAACCCCCGCTCCTATCCAGTCCCTTTCATTTTTTTATCCTTTGCTCCTAAACCGTCCTCTCCTATATCCCGCCCCTTTTCTATATCCCGATTCTATCATGACCATTTTCTATATCCCGCTCCTATCCCGCCACTTTCTTATACCCCGCTCCTATCCTGCCCCTTTCCTATCCCCCACTCCTATCCCGCTCCTTTCCTATTCCCCGCCTATCCGCTCCTCCCGCTCCTATCCAGCCCCTTTCATTCTTATCCTCTGCTCCTATACCGCCCTCTCCTATATCCCACCCCTTCCCTATCCCCGCTCCTATCCTGCCACTTTTCTATATCCCGCTTCTATCCCGCCCTTTCTTATACCCTTCTCCTATTCCGCCCCTTTTCTATCTCCCGGTTCTATCCCGTACCTTTCATATCCCTTGCTCCTATCCCGCACCTTTGGCCTGTCCCTATTCCGTCCCTTCCCGTTTCTATTCCCTTATCCTATCACGCTCTTTCCTGTCGTATATGTAATCTCGTTCCTCCTTGTCTCTCAGACCCTTCTAATCCCGCTTGCTTCACTCCTGATTCCCAAATATCAGACTACCCAAATATCAGATACGTCTGTTGACATATTATTAGAGATAAAAAAAGTCTGACGCTTGTCGTTTAATTAATTCTGCTGTTACCTAACAATGGCGTGTTTAAAACGTCGTGTCTTTTCACTACAAACACCAGACATTGTTATCGATGTCCTTGGTGGTAACAAGGGGTTTCACCAGATAGGCTGACACCTGGGATCATTCCGGGATTGACTAACTGTGAATAGGTTATGTCACCCCTCTCATCAAACTGATAACAGACTAATTTTACATTTTAACAAGCTATTGCACCATAACACAAGGTGTGTTACAATAAACAAGGTTAGAAACGTATACACTTTCCTACATGTAATTGATATATATACTTTATACTTAATTGGGCTGTGGTGGCCTAGTGAAAATCTACTAATGGTAGAGTGATTTCAATGTCTTTTATATGATATAATAGCAGCCCTCCAATTCCACTGGATCGCGGTGACCGAATGGTTAAAATTGCTGACATTCTACCACTTGCTCATTCTTCTTTTCATTCCGCCATGTAAAAAGGTCGGAATACCACTAGCCTTCCACCTCTAGATCGTGGTGACCGACCGGTGGAAGGGTCTAGTATTCTATCACTATCATCCCATCTCTAGACCGCAGTGATCGCGTGGTCGAGGTGTATGACATTCTACCATCCTCTCTCCAACTCTGGACCGCAGTGGTCGGGTGATCGAGGTGTGTGACATTCTAACAACATCCCTCCACCTCTGGACCAAAGTGATCGAGTGGTCGAGGTGTACGACATTCTACCATCATCCCTCCACCTCTGGACAGCAGTGGTCGGGTGGTCGAGGTGTATGACATTCTACCATCATCCCTCCACCTCTGGACAGCAGTGATCGGGTGGTCGAGGTGTATGACATTCTACCATCATCTCTCCACCTCTGGACAGCAGTGGTCGGGTGGTCGAGATGTATGACATTCTACCATCATCTCTCCACCTCTGGACCGCAGTGATCGGGTGGTCGAGGTGTATGACATTCTACCACTATTCCTCCACCTCTGGACCTCAGTGATCGCGTGGTCGAGATGTATGACATTCTACCATCATCTCTAGATCTCCACCTCTGGACCGCAGTGATCGGGTGGTTGAGGTGTATGACATTCTATCATCATCTCTCCACCTCTGGACCGCAGTGATCGGGTGGTCGAGGTGTGAGACGTTCTACCATCATCTCTCCACCTCTGGATCGCAGTGGTCGGGTGGTAGAGGTGTATGACATTCTACCATCATTCCTCCACCTCTGGACCTCAGTGATCGCGTGGTCGAGATGTATGACATTCTACCATCATCTCTCCACCTCTGGACCGCAGTGATCGGGTGTTTGAGGTGTATGACATTCTAACATCATCCCTCCACCTCTAGACCGCAGTGATCAGATGGTCGAGGTGTATGAAATTCTACCATCATTCCTCCACCTCTGGACCGCAGTGATCGGGTGGTCGAGGTGTACGACATTCTACCATCATCTCTCCACCTCTGGACCGCAGTGATCGGGTGTTCGAGGTGTATGACATTCTAACATCATCCCTCCACCTCTGGACCGCAGTGATCAGATGGTCGAAGTGTATGACATTCTACCATCATCTCTCCAACTCTGGACCGCAGTGGTCGGGTGGTCGAGGTGTATGACATTCTAACATCATCCCTCCACCTCTGGACCGCAGTGATCAGATGGTCGAGGTGTATGACATTCTAACATCATCCCTCCACCTCTGGACCGCAGTGGTCGGGTGGTCGATGTGTATGACATTCTGCCATCATTTCCCTACCTCTGGACCGCAGTGATCGGGTGGTCGAGATGTATGACATTCTACCATCATCTCTCCACCTCAGGACCGCAGTGATCGGGTGGTCGAGATGTATGACATTCTACCATCATCTCTCCACCTCTGGACCGCAGTGATCGAGTGGTCGAGGTGTATGACATTCTATCATCATCCCTCCACCTCTGGACCGCAGTGATCGGATGGTGGAGGTGTATGACATTCTACCATCATCCCTCCACCTCTGGACCGCAGTGATCGAGTGGTCGAGGTGTGAGACGTTCTATCATCATCTCTCCACCTCTGGACCGCAGTGATCGAGTGGTCGAGGTGTATGACATTCTACCATCATCTCTCCAACTCTGGACCGCAGTGGTCGGGTGGTCGAGGTGTATGACATTCTAACATCATCCCTCAACCTCTGGACCGCAGTGATCAGATGGTCGAGGTGTTTGGCATTCTACCATCATCCCTCCACCTCTGGACCGCAGTGATCGAGTGCTCACGATGTATGACATAATACCATCCTCCCTCCACCTCTGGACCGCAGTGATCGGGTGGTCGGGATGTATGACATTCTACCTTCATCTTTCCACCTCTGGACCGCAGTGATCGAGTTGTCGAGATTTATGACATTCTACCATCATTCCTCCACCTCTGGACCACAGTGATCGAGTGGTCGAGTTGTATGACATTCTAAATACATTCTAAAATACATGTGTGGTCACATTTCAGTTTCATGAACAAGTTTAGTTACTTTACCATAGATTTAGTTACATATTTCAGTTAGACCTACATCTTTTGCCACATATGTAAACAACTAGTTTGATATATGTTTAGTTACGCTGTCTTGCTTAAAAGGGTGAAACACCACAGCAGAGAGCCATGAATCTCATTATTTTGCCAAAGAAATTCGTTTATTAAGTACAAAATACCTCCTGGAAAGGAAACTGACAATGTTGTTTGTTTTGTAATCAAACAATATTAACACTAATAATCAATTACCTTCTGGTGTTATTGGTTTTTACAATAAACAAGCATATGTTTACATGTGTACCATACGATTACGTGTTGCCAAGGATACGAAATTACTATCGTATATGTCGCACTTGAAATGGACAAGATTGTAGCCTATTTATTAGTAACCTTCATCAATCAATGTACTTCTGTATGCGCCAGGAAAGATTAAAAAGTTCACAAGCACGGCAATAGTTTTGAATTCTGGTTTATGTTTGAATACGAAATGAAGTGACACAATTTTCGAGTTCGGCTATAACACTTGGAAGTGACCTGGTAGTATACATTTCTGTCATTAAACAGCAGGTACAGTTGTTTAGTAGAGTAAAATGGACGACCTCCCCAGCGGTTAAGTGTTGTTCGCTAACTGCCATTATTGTAGACTTGTAAATACTTACAGGAACGCCTTTTATTGTATTGTAAATAAATACTTTTTCGAGTTCTCAAATAAACACTTTAAACATTGAAACGTCATTCCTTCGGACATTTAAGATCACTTCAACTGAATCAGCTTCGTTTGTTCGGATATTGCACTGATATTTGGTTTTCGATTGATCCAGCGAGTTCAGTTTACTTTGTATCGTATTCTATCAACATCCCGAGGGTTCTCAAAGTATCAACTGTTCAGATTTAATATCAGGAGTTGAGAGTTAACTTTGGAGCGGTAGAAATTTTAGATTTTTTTTTTATACAGGATTTCTTGTTTCGATTATTCAGTTATTCTCATATCGATGATTTGAATGTATCTATACATGCTATCAAATAAACAGATGGTATGTGGTTGTATGTCATAAAGTATATAATACATGTACTTCGGTCAGATCTCGCCGTTTAATGGAATTCCATTGCAAATGGCCAAAATGTATCTGTATACACGTCCTGCCTGGTGACGCCTTTGCAAGGTTCGAAAGCGTCGCATTGCAATATGGTGTTTTGTCAACCTCATTCGGATAATTGGTGACATTTCATTTTTATATTCTCTATTTTGATATCGGATAAATCTTATTTTATGGTTTTCATTGATTTCTGTGCCACAACCCAATAATAATTTAGATTCATTATCAAGATGGATTATTTGATGAAGCTCCATGTATCTATTCTTAATAGTTCGTGATATTTTTAATCGTATTTTCTGTCATATTTATAAAAGAGCAAGACAACTGGCGACATTTTTTGGTGCTGAAGTGAGAAATAATTTACCAATTATTTATGATTTATAACTTTAAAAATGCTTTAGAATGTCGCATATTACGGAATATTGGTAATTCTTGATTAAATCAACGGCGTATCTCCTATCAATGCCGGTCTCTGTAAAGTAGCGACAGAAGAATAAATAAATAAATAGTATTACTGATACTTAATATTAAAATTCCTGTTATTGAATGACTAACAGTTGCCGTTCCCATGTACTCGGAGGAGTACATATGATTGACCACATTAACAAAGAACATTAACCGGCGGCCCGTTACTACACTGATAATGAGATAACTTTAATAACTGTGATATTGCTATATCATTGCAGCTAACATCTGTTTTATAGTGCGATGTACCGATAATGTACATACATTTTTAATTGTTTTCGTTTATTTCATAGTTAAAACAAAGCATGTTTAATATTATCATCGGACGGTAGGTATCGCGTTTCGATTTTTATCATTTCTGAAGCAATAATACTCCATTGTATGTAGATTTAATATGGCAGATACTGAGGTTTGTATACTGGACGGTTGTCTTGTTGTAAACAGTCATACATATATATGCATAGGCACAGGGACATGAACAATGATCATATACAAATGTATATATATACGTGCATTTAACGCACGAGGACTCTTTAAACTCTAACATCATGACTAACATGGATAAATGGATTCATGTTGACGGTAAATGGGATAAATGGATTCATGTTGACGGTAAATATAAGTTGGTGGCTCACTAAAATCACAAGATAAAGAAGATTGAACACATGTATCTAATATACAGTGATCTGAATATAGACGATTGATCTCGTGCATACGATCTATAATAGAATTAACACATGGAGAGTATGCACAGGGACTTGTGATATTGAACACATATAATTTATAGAAATCTATAGTACACAAAATCTGACCAAAAAACTCTTTTACGGAAAATACCGAAGGTAACGATTGCCTGTAATCAGTACAAGGGGGCTCGTGCTACAATTTTTGTTTCTGATCATTGATGGAAAATACCTATTTTGCATATTTTGAAGATTTTATTAGCAATTCATCAAAACAACTTACACATCAACTGCATGACATAAACACAATAAGTCATGATATACACTTATAACATTACTTTTGATAGGCTGCAAAAGAGTAATGGTTGTAAAATATCGTGTACATTACGTGAACCAAAAAAATCATATAGAATTCGTATCCCTCTATTTTGTACACACAATGATAAATATATGGATATATTGAGTTGATATTTTCAACAATTAAGTCATGTCTATAATATACATATTGATTATAGATTTTCACGGATCAATGCCTGTAAATGTTCGTGTCAGTAGGAACTGATATTTCCGAGGACACGTGAGGGTCGTGTTTTGATGTTTCTGACGCGGGTTTGATGGAATCTGATAGGTATTGTTCAAATCGATCGTGTATTGCAGAAAAGGGTTATACTATACAGCGGACGTGTACCGCTGATGATCCTTTGATCTACACACAAGGTTGTATGGTCAAGTGTATGCACTATACATTTTACTAAGAAGAATACATGCTTTGGTGGTAACAGGTGTGCCCGTGTGTGAATGGGAGGGAACTATGCATAACTCAGCCACAGGGACCGGGGAATTATCTATGATATGTTCATGGCCTAGCATACTGTCAACATAATAGTTTCTTGATTAAGATTTGTGAAAGAGGTTATGAATTGGCAATTAATTTCTTGATTAAGATTATATACAATTCTCGATCTAGATTCTAAATAGGAGTAAACTATGTATTGCAATATATGTATATAATTCCTTAGAACGAAAACCTATACCCTATCTTCACTCCGCTACCGTCGACGATCATCTGTCAGAAATCTTCCGTCCGTCGTTCGATAAGAGCTACGTTATCGCAGCGAGTGCAATGTAAATTCCTATGTTCGTGTGGTGGAGTTTTAGTGCGTCTTTTAAAAAAAATGTAGGAATAAAAGACAATATGCAGATCAATATTGATATTTTTATAAATTGTAAAGATGCTCAAACCACTGACAAATGGCATTTTTTCGCTATCAAAACCAGGAGCAGACGAATTAGTATTTTTCTTCAGTTACAAAAGTTACTTACGTTAGACCATTACCACCATTGAAAGGTTTGAGCTTCTAATTTTACTTCAAGACATAAATATTGAAAATAATTAATTGAATCCTGAAAAAATTCCATGGCACTATGTTCTATATGGAATTAAGTACGATTGTGCATGCACCAAAACAAAATAAATTATTTCATATTATCTTTGTGTAAATTAGACATATATGTACACGATTAACACCAATTATTGTTAAATTGATGAATACCATTTATGCTCTGTCGGCGGTGAAACATCTTTAAGTGATGTATAGAAATGACGATGCTTCGGACAATGTTGACTTGTCAAGTATCCGTGTCGCGTTAACACGAACTGCATCCTCGGTAACCCAGGCGATATATACACTAACGTTAATATAAGTGTAGCGTAGTGTTGTGCGATCACCCGTGGGTCTCCGACGATGCCGACTGACAAGAAACTGAAACGTTATACAGTCTTCCCATTCCCGTCAATGTGATCACGCGTTCCCTATAATTACCATAACTATAACGTACAGGTATATCACCAATCGCGAGATCTTTGAAAATTGAACCGATTATTTCTCTGAGAAGTTGCGATTGGCATGTCACCACATTCCAGTTATAGAACCCCCTTCCCCTTAACGTGGCCCTCGACCTATTTACGCGGTAGATAATCCTTTCGGGATTTGAACCCCCCGCCGGACGAGCCTCGGCCGGATTAACACTACTTATCATTGGTATTATCTAGGTCTGTTTGCATATCAGGGTGTATATCCGATATTCAAACACCTCGTAATCACTTACCTATGGAAATATTGAATCTTTATGAATATTTTTGTTGTCAAATTGACATATCTTTAGATGTCTTAGTCGTCACAGTCTTGCGACTACTTCTGTACAAGCTTTCATGTTGGAACAAAGTTATAATTCCCAGAGCGTGAGAGCTCCGAGGTTATAAAACACTAAAACAACTCAAACCTCGTTCTCAGACGTAAATTACACTCGTTTAAAGACAAATGTAAGTTTCTTGTTAAACAAAAATTCATAGGTAGAACACAGCATGAAAATAAATTAAGGTCAGCTAGAACACATTGTAGAAAATTTCGAGTGGACTGAATACATTTTGGCACGTTTTGGATAAGTACATTCCCACCTACATGTCGCTATGATCTATATATAGTGATTGATTACAGATAGATGTACTTAGGTGTTAACAGTCTGGTCGTAAATAATCTGTCCCATCAAACTGTCATAACTGCCTTGTATTAGGGCGCTGGTGGATTGGGAAGTCAAACATACCCGTCAACGGTTGTAGGTCTGGTCACAAATATATACCCCGACGCAATATAGGAGGCTAAAACCGGTCGTTAAATACAGGTGGTTGTTAAATACAGGTGGATGTTATATACAGGTGGTTGTTATATACAGGTGGATGTTATATACAGGTGGATGTTATATACAGGTGGTTGTTATATACAGGTGGATGTTATATACAGGTGGATGTTATATACAGGTGGTTGTTATATACAGGTGGATGTTATATACAGGTGGATGTTATATACAGGTGGTTGTTATATACAGGTGGATGTTATATACAGGTGGATGTTATATACAGGTGGATGTTATATACAGGTGGATGTTATATACAGGTGGATGTTATATACAGGTGGATGTTATATACAGGTGGATGTTATATACAGGTGGATGTTATATACAGGTGGTTGTTATATACAGGTGGATGTTATATATACAGGTGGATGTTATACAGTGGTTTATATACAGGTGGTGTTATATACAGGTGGATGTTATATACAGGTGGATGTTATTATATATACAGGTGGTGATACGTGTTTATATACAGGTGGATGTTATATACAGGTGGGTATGGTGTGTTATATACAGTGGTTTATATACAGGTGGATGATGTTATATACAGGTGGATGTTATATACAGGTGGATGTTATATACAGGTGGTTGTTATATACAGGTGGATGTTATATACAGGTGGATGTTATATACAGGTGGATGTTATATACAGGTGGATGTTATATACAGGTGGTTGTTATATACAGGCAGGCAGTCCATTAATATACAGGTTGCCGTTATATATAAGCAACAATTATATACAGGTGGTTACTACATTTGTAATTTTGTATATACATATGTACGGGCGGTCTTGGGCGGTCGTTACATACAGGTGGTCTTTAGAGCAGGTTTAAATGATTTTAACCATATATAGGATCTTTTCTTTCTTTCTAATTTACTTTCTTCTTCCTAACGTCTCCCTTGACACCACTTTACGTTTGGTCTTTGGTTGAGCGCTTGCCACTGTGAGGTAGGCTCTGGGTTCTGTCCTCTGGCCGAGACACACCAAAGGCTATAAAAGTGGTAGTTTCTGCTCCTACTTGCGCTAAGCATACCGGGAGTGGGACGACTGGTTTGTCCGTTGTCAGTATATTGTGACCGGGTGGGGTGTGTTGCTTGGTGTCTTCGGCGGCATGCTTCAGTGATATAGCACCATGAAAAGGGCAACAGTTCCACTATACAAGAAGACATAACACGAATATACCGCAGTCTCCTAAAACACGCACCTCGCACTACATACACACAACACACCGCATACATGGGAGGCCATCCTTACATGACCCTGGCTAGTAATAGGACGTTAATTAATCAAACAAACAAACAAAATCTAGTAGATGGTTGAGAAATAAATAGACAGTTCCACTGACATCCTTCCGTTTGCTGACAAAACAGGGATCTGAGAATGAGTTACAGATTATGTAATCATGCACTTACCAGAGTGCCCTGACACCATTTTAAAAGTTTCAGAGGTCTAGATTACAAAAACGGTAAAAATCATACTCTACATGATCTACGAGAAGGGTGGCTAGCTTAAAAACGTTTTATGGCCTGTTTTACTTTAAACGAACATCATTAAGTCAATCTGTACGGCACAAAAAAAATGTATCAGAATGCATGTATACATATAATCAATATTTCAAGGCCCTGTGCTTCGGAATTATCAATGGCAACGCTATGTCAACGTGGAGAACGAAACTAAACTCCACAACTACATTCACTGCTGTAATTTAAAATCAGACCTGAAATACGTTTATTCATGAATAGGTTCCACTTATAATGCCGTACCGTGGAGTACCAGACTTTGTAACACGACAACAGCGTATAACTATGTCTTTAACAATGAAAATCTATATTATAAGATCAATGCACCGGAATCAGGACTGCTTTTGATTTTTACCCTCGTCAAGTTGTAAACATTCAAGTCCTGTTTCGCACACAACGTAAAGGAAAAAAGACAAAGCGAACGTGATCATTATATATGACCAGTTCTTTGATGACAATGATGGAAAATTCTGTTCGTTTTTTATCACTAATAATCGTAAACCCCGTGTGTTGGGCCGGGAACCAAGGCCTATAAAATTTGAGGTGTGTGAAATGGACCACAATTGTGACAAAGCATCGATATATTCCTATGTCCATATATACGTTTTTATTTTCAATGTCATATTCGTTTCGTATTAATAATACAAATTCTATAGCGGGATGCTCTATATATTCGAAGGGATGCAATAGATAGTTCCATACATTCGGCGAGGTGTTCCGCACATTTGGATGGACGCTCTCCGCACATTCGGATGGACGCTCTCCGCACATTCGGATGGACGCTCCACAAATTCGGCAGTGTGTTCCGCACATTCGGCGAGATATTCGATTGAGATTGCGGTACGTGTACAACCAGATCAATTAGCCTTTTTTGGTGAAACTCGTTCACTGACCAGGTGTTCCAGTTGCGTAAGGATACACGAAAGGGAGGTAACGGGACGACAGACGCTTCGCGTATTCGGCGGGATGTTTTCATATCGATAGTGATATGATGTGCGTCGTGGTATTTTATACGGACGCTTGGTTGTTACATATTTATACTCATTGAAATGATTCCTGTCACTTAATGGATATAGTTGTGATTATTGTTCAAACCACATTAACATGTAATACGTTATACAAATACGTTAATGACACAATGGCAAAACAAACTATGGGAGCATTGTAATTAGGACAGATTTCATAGACTGTTGATCAAATTGTATGGTATTTCTAGACACTAAAACACACAATGTCATCACCAATATCTATACAGTCAGCGTATAGTACTATAACATGTAGCATGTTAACATTGATCAACAGGCTCCCGTCCGACTGTCATTAGAAAGCAATGTAATCTTATTGGGTTGAAACACAACAAAACCGACAAAATGCATGCAATTAAACTACAGCCAACACTCCAAATAAATCGAACAAGGACAAAATGTATCAACATGTCGAATTTCACACAAAAGGAGTGAATCGTGGGGTAATTTACTGCTGATTACTTATATTTGGCGAGGTGCTTATTTTTGGGTTTATTACCGGGGAGAGGTAACCGCGAATTAAAACTTTCTCGCGCTTATTTCTACGAATAAACCGATGGTGTGAATGTTGATGTCTTAACAAAATTTGCTATATATACGTTTTGATATTATTTACAGTAGTTCTAATGATTCGCATTCATTTGCCTCAATAGTGTCGTGGGCATGCAGATAGTATTGTGATACGTGTTTTGTGACAGTGTTTTATATAACTTTTACTTAGCAAGAATGCACACAAGGTTAACGTGAACACTTATATTAAGTGTAAGTCTATTTATAGATTTAGAATAATGCCTAAGATTGATTTTACATGGCTTTGTTGCAAATTCCTACCAAATATCAATTCATGCAAATAAATACCCTTGAGTAAATACACCACGAGGCAATAGCTTTTTATGTCTGTCGACCTTCACGTAACATCTTATTTATAACTGTATGCTATGTTTACACGCAAACAAGTATTTATATAACGCGTTTGACTATTAAGAGTGTGAAAGAAATGCCATACAATACACTATACAGTTCCTGAACAGCCTCTGTAACAATTTCCTATATATTGTCGAACTTTGACTGATTATTCTCAATGGTAGCAGTATAATTATACTTTCAGCAAGTTATAATTATGTCATTTGAAATCAATAATCTTATGGGCGATATCAATTATATGTTTCGACATTGGTCTCGTTGGTTACTTTCTATTGATGCTGTATATTTTCGATTTTGTTATAACATAATGTGATACTTATTTTATTTTTGTAATATAATTCTAGTATATTTATCCTTTCATCAACCGCAATTTAGTCAATGCTGCCTTACGATAAACTGATTAACCCAAATCACTTAAAATCAGAAACATCATCGTCGGTTCTATACCTATGTAATTCGCCTATGATCTGATATAACCGAATGGTAGTGGAGTAAGACACTGACTGAGGGTGCAGAAACATAGGGGGATGGAAAATTCTTTATAGACTTTGTGGACAACAGATAGATAGATCCCTGTATGATGTTTATATATATAATACTTTATTGAACTGCATTCAGTTATATATTTGTATTATTTTTCAATCTACATCTAGGCGTTACACATAAAAGATAACTTTGATATTCAATAATTCTATATAGCTCGGAAACATTTTATCAAGGATTTATACCTCATCTACGCCCTTGACTTTATTAAAGAAACCAAATGCCTTATTAATTAGGATTACAATATTTAACGAAAGAAAATAATTTCCGATTTAAAATTATAATTTAATAAGGTAAAGTAACCTATATTTATTATGACAAAACGAATAGGAAGGTATCTTTATCTGAAATACCCGTTAATGTCAAACTGTAATGTTTAAACTTATATCTATGGGAAATATTTAACGTGCTTGTAGTTCTTCTAGTTAGACAGAAAAAATGCCCTGTAGACTTCACAATTGCTACAATTTATATACGAGTTATTTCCCTTTGTTAATTAATATGGAAGATTTAAATTTATTGTCTTGATTTCCGATACATCATACACGTCTGAACATTTAAAGGATTATCGTTATATTCAATCTGCCACACATCGATTTCTCTAACTAATACACACTTAATTACTCCAATTCAACAAAGCATGTCTAATTTTAATTCCATATCGGATAATTACTTAAACATGTGCCAAGTCATGATCAATTTGAACCGCCGCACTGTTTGCTATATCGTATATATATATATATATACATGATTTCATATGGAATATAAACGAAGAGTTAAAAAAAAACGTGCGTTATTGTCAATTATTTCCGCGAGTTTAAAAGGATTTTACGATTTTCGCATAAATCTTATTTCTTGATCTGGCTGTGTTTAAAGGCCCACTACCTTTCCGAAACGGCTTTTAATTTTTAAAATGGGAATGTAAAATAAGATCGATAATTTTGTAGAGTCCTAAAAATTATTAACTTACCGTTAATACTACATTTATCATCACCTCCTGAACGATTTGATTAAAATGAATAAAATGTTTATTTTCATAACGCGGGTCGTATTATGTTTCCCGCCGTCGTCCTAAATACCGCGCGGTAGTTGACTATCACTGCGCCAGACGGCAAAACAGCGAATTGACTCTCCACTGTTTTCATATATTACGCAGGCAATCTTGCATATGTTTGGTGTCGTAACCTTATTTTAGATCATCGGTATGCATTTTCTGGTGTAATTAATGTTTTTTAAGAAACCTTTATATTTTGCTCCGGAAAGGTAGTGGGCCTATAAAGGCCCACTACCGTTCCGAAACGGCTTTAAATTTTTAAATGGGAATGTAAAACAAGATCGATAATTTTGTAGAGTCTTAAGAATTATTAACTTACCGTTAATACTATATTTATCATCACCTTCTGAACGATTTGATTAAAATAAATAAAATGTTTATTTTCATAACGCGGGTCGTATTATGTTTCCCGCCGTCGTCCTAAATACCGGGCGGTAGTTGACTATCACTGCGCCAGACGGCAAAACAGCGAATTGACTCTCCATTGTTTTCACATATTACGCAGGAAATCTTGCATATGTTTGGTGTCGTAACCTTATTTTAGGTCATCGGTACGCATTTTCTGATGTTATTAATGGTTTTTAAGAAACCTTTATATTTTGCTCCGGAAAGGTAATGGGCCTTTAAAATAAAACCCCTTTATATTACTTCGCCGATGAAATGTTCGAGTCCACAATAAAATCATCGGGACCATGAAATTCTGCTCCGTCATTTTATGGATAAAATTTTAAATGCAAGTGACTGAGTTCACGTATTAGATGATTCCGTATTGGAGACTGGTTATATGGACCACCTGGAACTACTCTATATCTGATAATCGTCCTTCCATTGATAACTTCAAACATCGCCATGTCATTATGTGATTTTATTATAAGATTGTTGTCAAATATGAAAATAAGTACTGGACTGCATTCAGTTAGCAGTTATGGGAACTGGACGGTGACAAATTCAACATGAAGCACTAGGACGCATCATTAAATGTGCCACTTTCTAGTAAGTACTCTTCGTACCATAATTACCAACTGGATACAGCATGTAATCTTACTTTACATGTATATTGCACTGGTAAGCTGATAAGCCAATAGAAAACTTGGTTCTTGTTCGAATCAACCTTGTCACTTGCCTCTTGTTATTCTGCATCCCAATACCTTAACAACCCCATCCCGCCTTTTTTATAACCCCCTATTTCCTATCTCACTCCCACCTTTTTAACAACCCCTCCTTTAATAACCCCATAGCTTCCGTTTGGCATCCCGCCCCTTTAACAACACCGTCCCTATCTAAGACCCCTATCTTCCCTCTCATTCCTTTAACAACTATCTCCCATTTCCCCCATCACTGTGAACAAACTTTCTTTCCCGTGCGATTTACTTTCGCGAATTTCACGATCCAAGAGAATTCGTGAAAATTTATCTCCACGTATTAATATTTACATCGCTTACATTGATAAACATTTCCATTCAATTTTAAAATCCGTGGATGTTAATCTTCGCGATCTTGTTTTGAAATGGAAATCGCCAAAAAATGAAAGAAAATTGGTTTACAGTAACCCAAAAGAGATTAAACTAGCATTCTCTGTAAACAAAACACAGACAACAACAGAGATGTTAGTTATTTTGGAAACTTCTTTACTGTAAACCCCAATACACCCACAAGTGTTTTGAGTTCACTGGGGATTAGTGAGATTACAATAGGACTTTAAATCTAACGGACATTTTAGACTGTCGGTCGTCGGAGGTCAGTTGAGCAGGAAAGACGGTAAGAAATATTTTCTATCACCTTTCTGTGTAAAAATGACGTTTTCGATTTATTTCGTCTTGTGACCCTGTATTCTGGATAATTCGAAGTTGACGTTTACGAATTGAAGTTGTTGGGGTTTGTAATAGTTTCGTCCAATGATCCTTGCCTAATACCTGTGTATCATATCGAGGCGTGTTTTGTTGACCAGAGACAGGTATTCAAGGCATATGATTACACCTGTCATGCCAGAAGGCTGTACATGTGAGCATTATTGGCTGTTGGTGGTAATTTGATACTTAGGGTAGCAGGTATACCGTGTCCGGTTTCATACCAAATCACATATTAATTTTTCTCACATAATCAAAACGTACTCTGACCAGCTGGTGATCTAAAGGGATGGTGAGACCTCAGTTAGGCTGTAAACTTACCGGAGTCGTCAACTCTTCAGGTATTTAAACCTTTTATACTTTCCTCAATATGTCACACAATCCGGTCCATCAAATACAGATAAATGTTTTAGAATTATATTTCATTATTTGAATATATGAATTATAAATAATCCTTCCATGGATATTTTTCTCTACGGAGGGCATGCTCTATGGCACCATTTGTCGTGTACGAAATTATCTCTTCTCAAACTTCGTCAGTTTTTGTTCAAATACCTTTCAAGGCAAAATCACATCTTTGGAAAATGTGGCATTTCACAATAGAAACCATCAAACTTAATTAAATCCAGTTGTTTTCACGGCATGACTGGCTTCTACCGAGGGATCAATGTTATACTGAGGTCGTCTCTTGAAAATGAAATATCTAAAGAGTACATATCGGGTACCTTGGAATCGACCATAGCATCTAAATAGACGTTTGCTGATTGCTTCTTAGTTATGATTATCAAATAATTATATTTACGTGTGCAAAAGATTACACTAGTTAAACGTTTTTAGTAAATAATGTTGTTTTGAGAGCTAGCATATTATGTTTGTTTTCGAAAACATGTTTCTTCATTTCTGGAATGCAATAAAATTGTGACGGATCAACCAGAATAGCGATATGTGAACGACCAAAATATTCAATTTACAAGTTTGATATTATATCATAATTAGATAAATAGCGTTATATACAATATTGATGCAAAAGACAGGTTTTCATAGTACCACGGATGCCGATGGACATTCGAAGGTAAATACAAAGAAGCACAATGGTGGTGCGGTTTGAGAGTAGTGGTTGAAGAAAGAAGAAGGGAATTTCTGTTTTCCGCCATTTGCAACATTAAGTATCGGAACGAAGGTTTTAAACTAACAAAGTTGCACTTTTACAGAGGCCATTTTTGGCAGGATATATAAAGTGCGAGTCTTTAGCAGCTATTTTGGCCAGACTAGTATAGATCTGGTTTAATTCTCTCTCAAGTAGGTTTTAACAGACATAAGTTACACAAAACATTGATCGGTAGTAAAGGGTCCACACTTGAGTGTGGGATATTTAATTTTGATACAAACAACGTAAGATTAATGTTTACTATTGAAAACATTAAACAACTTTATTCTTGTATTTATCATTATAATTTAGAGCTTGTTTTCCTCCTACATTACAGGTTTGTTTCATTTATGAAGAAAGAAACACCAAACACGTGTAGTATTTCTTCCAAACAAATGTGGATCAAAAAGTGTATTTGTTATATTAATCTGGTTGGAACGACAAAGGCATTGTACTTTCTTTTGCTGATAAATGCAACTTTTGGTGACTCTGACTAATTCCCATTCCCAGTGGTGATGACTCTAACTAATTCCCAGTCCCAGTAATGGTGATTCTAACTAATTCCCAGTCCTATTGATGGTGCCTCTAGCTAATTCCCAGTTCCAGTGATGGTGATTCTAGCTAATTCCCAGTCCCAGTGATGGTGACTCTAACTAATTCCCAGTCCCAGTGATGGTGACTCTAACTTATCCCCAGTCCCAGTGATGGTGACTCTAACTTATCCCCAGTCCCAGTGATGGTGATTCTAACTAATTCCCAGTCCCAGTGATGGTGATTCTAACTAATTCCCAGTCCCAGTGATGGTGACTCTAACTTATCCCCAGTCCCAGTGATGGTGACTCTAATTCTCAGTCCCAGTGATGTTGACTCTTACTAATTCCTAGTCCCAGTGATGGTGAATCTAACTAATTCCAAATCACAGTGATGGTGATTCTAATTCCCAGTCCCAGTGATGGTGAATCTAACTAATTCCAAATCACAGTGATGGTGACTCTAACTAATTCCTAGTCCCAGTGATGGTGAATCTAACTAATTCCATGTCACAGTGATG
Organism: Argopecten irradians; assembly: GCF_041381155.1. Lineage (NCBI taxonomy): Eukaryota > Metazoa > Mollusca > Bivalvia > Pectinida > Pectinidae > Argopecten > Argopecten irradians. The sequence continues at coordinate 43,397,760 of NC_091134.1, read as the reverse complement.
GTGACTCTAACTAATTCCCAGTCCCAGTGATGGTGACTCTAACTTATCCCCAGTCCCAGTGATGGTGACTCTAATTCTCAGTCCCAGTGATGTTGACTCTTACTAATTCCTAGTCCCAGTGATGGTGAATCTAACTAATTCCAAATCACAGTGATGGTGATTCTAATTCCCAGTCCCAGTGATGGTGAATCTAACTAATTCCAAATCACAGTGATGGTGATTCTAATTCCTAGTCCCAGTGATGGTGAATCTAACTAATTCCATGTCACAGTGATGGTGACTCTAACTAATTCCCAGTCCCAGTGATGTTGACTCTAACTAATTCCCAATTCCAGCGATGGTGACTCTTACTAATTCCCAGTCCCAGTGATGGTGACTCTTACTAATTCCCAGTCCAAGTGATGCTGACTCTAAGTAATTCCCAGTCCCAGTAATGGTGATTCTAACTAATTCCCAGTCCCAGTGATGGTGACTCTAGCTAATTCCCAGTCCCAGTGATGGTGATTCTAACTAATTCCCAATTCCAGTGATGGTGACTCTTACTAATTCCCAATTCCAGCGATGGTGACTCTAACTAATTCCCAGGCCAAGTGATGCTGACTCTGAAGTAATTCCCAGTCCCAGTGATGGTGATTCTAACTAATTCCCAGTCCCAGTGATGGTGACTCTAGCTAATTCCCAATTCCAGCGATGGTGACTCTTACTTATTCCCAGAGAAGTAACGTTTACGGTAGCGAATATTAAGAGTGTGCATTCAGTGTTATCAACATTATCTGTCTCTGGGTAACAATGCTACTGGATACCGTGTTGTTTTCCTCGGTTCTTGGATCAAAGAGTTCCTTCGTAAATAGGAGATCAAGTCGAGCTTAGTTTTAAATGTATGTGATATACCAAAGTAAACAGTAAATGACACTGAGGACCATAGTCTGGATTGTTACATAAACGTCAGCCATTCGGATCACTGGCTTATCATTGTATCTAAGTCTGCTCAACTCGTTCTCATTAACAACTCGACTATAGCAAACAATAATTAAACGGTGGCTTTTATTTTCTTTCTGAATGTGCAATCAGTTTTTTGCTATCAATGCTTGTTGCACCTCATAACTGAGATCTTTTGTTGAACAAAATCACAGTTTACTTTCACACTCATGTGCCACTTTAACTCGGCGATAGGGCTGATTGGGTACAAGGTCGAAAACGGCGTATGCCGCCTTCGGTAATCTCTACCATAAAGTCTTAATTTAATTAAAAGTCTATCTGTTGCTGATCTGAATATTATTGTGTAAAAACAAGACATCTGGTCTAGGCCACAGTTTAAATTCCTTTGTACACTTTTCTATCAGGACTTAAATATAATTTGTAACTGTACGGGGGACACATACGGTGATTAGCAGAGAGTGATCGTGATTCGTGAATGAGTCTCCTCCACATTGTAAAAGCTTAGCATCTGATGCATGGATGGTTATATAAACCTACACATCAAATGTAACTAAATGGACTCAGGTGGTCACAGTCAGCCAATGGTAGTTTCGATACTCTAAATTGATAAGTGATAAGGTGTCAGTGTTATATATATACATGTATCAATACCTGATAACGCATATCTTCTTATCCATCTAAATTTCAGTAAAAATTCTGATAAAACAAAAATTACACCAAATACGAAAATGACGTTTGATAATTCGCGCGTGATATGTGGATGCGACTCACCTTTGACATAAATACGCATGAAAACGAGACATAACGTCGTCTACAATTACACGTGACAGAAGTACATGACGTTGAATTCGACGTGACATACATTGTACGTACCAGAGGACTGGCATTGTCACATGAAAGAGGACCTAAACTTCACCTTCATTTACCTTACGTGACAGAAAGACATGACGTCACCTTTATTTACACGTGGCATAAGGACATGACGTTTCCTTTTTTACACGTGACAGAAAGACATGACGTCACCTTTATTTACACGTAAAAGAAGGACTTGACGTCGACTTTAATTACACGTGCCAGAAGGACATGACGTCACCTTTATTTACACATGACAGAAGGACTTGGCGTCGTCTTTAATTACACGTGACAGAAGGACATGACCTCACCTTTATTTACACGTGACAAAAGAACTTGACGTCGTCTTTATTGCATATATAATACTTGAACGTGACCATTTCATGTAAACTTTCGTTTATCATCAACACACTGATTATACATACCATACACGTACGGGGTACACTGGGTATACGTATAGTGTTCTGTAATATCGTAATTGGTTTTCTACGTGATGTATTACATTAAATATTGGGTCAGAGAGGTACGGAAGGTAACACCCAAATCGCAATGGTTAAACGTTACATTCTTTCTACGTCATTGAGCTTTCTTTCTTTTTTTCATGGTGTCAAATTACAATGAGAATGTTTTCGGCTAAGTTTTCCTTTCTTCATATGCAGGTGTTGAATTTTAAGTTTAAATTTCATGAGCTGTTATTTGTTTTATTCCCTGTTGTAGAATAATTTTTTTACAACAGATATCGTACAGGGTTTATTTTGGCGGGATTACGCCTATAATTAGTGATTTTACAGGACATTGTTTTGGTCGCGAAAATCTAACCCGCAAAATGTTAGTTAATATATAAACCATATACATAAATCATATACATAATCGCATTTATTTTTTATTTTTTTGATATTTAATGTTCTCGTTTTCAGTCAATCTGATTAAAATACAGATCCATATAACCACTACGTTCAATAGAGGATCTGACAACATCCCATAAGGGGTCATGGTAGAATGACCTTTTTGCCACGTGTACTTCAGATCAAATGCATTTTCTACACATCGGTATGTCAATTATTGTTAACTCCATTTCGCCCCAGTATATATATACATTTAGCTTTGTTGTGCTTTTTTGGCAAGATGACTATATACCCAAAATTAATTCTGACAGTTATTTTCATACTATTTCGTCCCCAGCCAAGATTCTACCAGCAGCAATTTGATTGGCCATTTGCAAAGGTCACCAGAACGTGACCCCTAATGGGATGTTGTCAGATCCTACGATCAACGTACTGATAATAAGGATCTGTATTTTAATCATATTGATTTTTAAGTCAATGCGCGAAATTTTTGACCCGCGAGTATCAGGCTATCGTGTATTTTCTACTGCATCCCTCCCCATCTCTAGTAAATTATGTAGTTGATTGTGATGTGGTGACAACACTCCCTGACGTTGTTACCTAACGGAAGCCTTCAGCATTCTACACAAGGATTACTTACTCAGCTTGCCAAATAACACATGACTCTTGTCCCACTTAAATAATAATCTCAATGTGTTATTGAGAACAGAAATAGGATACATGTATACATTCCATAATCTGCGGAGATTTCAAAGGCTTATTATATTTTAATGTCAAACATTATGTATAATTTCGGTTCTTTCTCTCCCTTGATGCTGCCTTTCGTGAGCACTTAGGCGTAATCATTTGGCCCTTTCTTCACTAACAGCTAATGTTAAATGTCCACCGTACACCATAGTGCTGGCTCCTATATAATTGTTTATTATTACCTTACCCCTCATACAAAACACTACATTTAAGGAAACTTAACCCCAAACATTTTCCGCGCGCGGTTCAGACGTGGGTACATTTAAATGTATTAGGGACACAGGATAGATAGGACCCAGATGACCAAACAATGCTGACTATGTACATTGTATAGGTGTAGTATATACCTGTACTGTAATTAACAGGTTTATATACAAAGGTAAGTACTGTGACAGTGTATAAAGTGATCTAACGTTATACATGATATTAGTGATCTCGGCTCGGTGGCAGAGATTTGAACTAGTGTTGACTTGTGAATACGAGTTTATTCTGGACATATACTGAACTGCATTAAACGTCAAATCGGTAAGTCTTACTATATTTCTATGGCGATATTATCGTGGCAATACCAGGAGGTCCTAATTGTGTATTTGACTTTTTTATTTTATGTTTTTATAGAGCATTTTGGATATGCATACAATCATGTACAGTGTACATTTAATATGATTATCTTCGTAATTTGACAGATATAATCTCTCAACTTGTATGTTGCGAGTTAAATCCGGTCGGAGCATTTTGCATTTCAATCAAATATATAAATATATTCATAATTCATAAGTACATGTCACACAGGATTTTAAAATCTAAAATGTTTACTTATCAGTACTGTATTAATATATTAACTTAGCGTTATTGTTGTCATATAGAATGCACGAAAAAGACATTTATTAAATATTGTTTATACTCATAAGAATGCAAATTCAACGCCAAAATAGAATTTTTACCTGTTATCTATAATAACAATGACTTGCTTTGTCGAGGAGGGTGTAATCTTTTTTCCAAATGTTGGTCGGATGATGTTTAGCGGGAGCGCGAGGGTTTTTTTGTGTGTGATAACGCTCGGTATATCATTTAATACGATCATATTACAAAACAATATATCATCGTTACGAAGACTATTTGTCTTTCCCTTAATGATGACAACAGACGTGATACTCTTACCCAGGGTACCGACAGACTCCAGTATCGGGCTCCTGTGTCCGTGTTGCAGGGGAAATATGAAGTGTTCCGTTAGTGTTCGTGTTGTTTGCCAAGTTGTACAAATTAGCAGAACTTCCAAGTTGTCTGTGTCGCTATACACCATTTCAACTTAGATCATTGCTGTAGTGCATATTTATTTAATGTCTAGTTTGATTTTTGAGCAACGTATTCGAAATGTGTTTCAACAATGAAAATGTTAAAATTGTCATGCATTAAAACATCGGCCACGTGTACTTACTCGCTGTGTATATTGCGTGACTATAGGTTTTACGTGAAAATATTAATGACTACATTTTGTGTTTTAAATATTTATTGACTTATAGCTTTGTACCGAAGATTACTCGAAACTCTTTCTCACACTTTTGTACATAATTACAGGTTAACAGTGTATTTGATCAGCATTGAGCGTTTAATTTCAAACTGCACACAAATAAACTCAATATTGTGTGATTAATTTTAAATGATATCACAATGAATTCATTTTTTGATGTTTTCAGATTGCGAGGAATGAATATAAATGGGCCATTTCCGTCAGAACCGTCGACATTCCGGAAATCGCCGAGCGAGGGTAGCGCCAAGTCTTCAGACCGGTCTTCTGACCCTGACACCTCCGATCCCCCTGCCAAGTTCAAGGCCACATTATCAAAACTAACTTCATCCTCACTTACATCTTTACCAAAGAGAAACTATTCAACGTCGTTTGACCCCGAAGGCCAGGGCTATAACGATATCCGCTTCCTAGCGGAGTTAGTCAAACCCTTACAATACAGACTCCGTGTATCCAAGAAAGAAAGGAGAGAAAAGGTCATCATTCCGTCTAAACATGGCTACCACCCGCGGAGCCAGTCACCCACTTTTAAACGTCTTCTGGAGGCCACGGAAAAACTTAATGTTCTGTGTGAGAACGATGTGTTGGAAGGACAGGTGAACAGGGAATACTCCGAGGACAATCCGGCAGTGGAGGACCCCCTGGGTCCACTCCGAAACACAGACAGAGTGAACCGTGCTAACAACGGAAGAGGCAAACCCAATCACACAACGCCATACATAACGGATCCAACAACTGATGTTACGAAATCGCTTCCTAAACCTGATAATGCTTCCGTCGTCCAGGAAAAACTTGAAATTCCGAAACATTATCCAAAAAGTGAGAATGTGATATCTGAGGAAGGTGACATTTCTGACAATAGCTCAACTAAGTCGGATGAGGTTTATTTCAAAGTGGACTTTAAAGAGGAAGATGCGCACGCAGAACTTCACTTGTTTCTTCCACATATATCCGAGTCTTCAACTGGGCGCGGGATCTCGCCCGACTCCAAAAACGGAACTGGAAACGGTAAGAGTGGAAATGGAGATAGGGTTTCTTTGCCTTCCATACCCCGTCAATCAAATATGACATCGCAAAAAACGTTTCTTAACAAAAGAGTTAATACTAAAAACAATGTTAAAAAGAAAAAGAAGAAGCCCGACAATAGATGTCCGTCTGCTAAAGACAATGATAGAAAGGTGAATGACCATTTGAACGATGTGCCAACTTTGATATCCATGAACTATGAGAATGGGCACCATCAAAAGCGTGACCCACACGGTGACGACACCATCTGTGACGTAGCTAATTGCCCCTTCCATTCTTTGATGGCAGTTGCCAGAGCGGAAACGTATGTGTAATGATAAATATGGCAAGCCAGTATGTTAGGCATTCATCGAGCAAGGTTGATCCAATATTTCACAAAATCTATGTACAGAAGAGTTTAGAAATATTTATCTGATATCTCATCGTTCTCTTCTGTCAGAGTTACTTCCCTGTATTTCACTCCGTGAGACTAAGGGAAGTAACTCTAATTACTCCGTGAGACTAAGGGAAGTAACTCTAATAGATAAGATTGATATCTTCTGAAGTAAGTACGAAATCCAAAGACCTAGATAACGCTAATAAATCCTTGCCGAGATCTTATATACAATTTATCTAAGATGTATTACAAAACTAAGCTGATTATTGGATCAGCATTGCTGTTTGAAGGAATGACAACTAGGCTTGCCACAAATAGTTATAGTGCGCATGACAGGAAATAATCTTATAGTCATTATTATCTTAAAACATTAACACAAAAGGTAATAAACGTGTCTAACCTACCCATAGTACGTTGTCGTCGTTTAAAGGACACACAATTCTCCCATTCTAACCAATCTGAGCCAAATATAAAAAAAAACAATAAGATGAGATAACGCTCTTATTGATTTATTTTGACCTTATGATACATTTTCAGTTCTATAACAAAATAAATCGACTTCATAACAGCCCTGGAAGAAAAAATGTGGATTTGTATCTAAACTGTACAATTATATACAAATTCTATCTTCAATGTGTCGTGATATTCTGAACGGTGAAATGATGTCAAACGTCGACCTGGGGAAGGATGGGCAAAATTACTGTTTCTGAATGTCAGATTATGTTATAGCAAAGTCGCCAGGAAGTTATATACAGAAAAGGTCGCAGTAAAGTATAGAAAAAGATAAGTGTATCGTCGTTTTTGGTGTGTATGGAGGTTAAGGAAGTTGTGTCTTGTAGTAAAGACAATGTGATATGATGTAACCGCCGCAATGCCAAGTTATGTCTGTGATTTTTATAAGGAATTTAAACCAAGTGTTGTACATAACTACATGTGTGGAAATTTACATATGATCGATCTACTGTAGTTCATTAGTATTATAGTTTACAAAGCAAACAAGTGCCCGCTCCAGTGGCGGATCCAGAAGGGTGTTTTAAGGCTGTATGATATCCCTTCCATTCCGGGAATTTTTATCTAATATCTAAAACCATGTTTTTTCAACATAGTACTCACTTTTTTTTCCGCGACATCCTCCAGGGGTTACTACCACTGCCGTAATATCCACTGGATTGTCGAGGGTGTATACTGTTTACACTCATGAAACAACCCCCCCAGGAAGCCTCAAGATAGATGTTTGGATCCGCCACTGTGCTCATATTTACAATTCATGCTGAATACTCTCGATGGTGAAGGTACTCTTGTACTCCATATTTAGTTTCACAAAAATAAGCGCACGTCATTTGTATCATAAATAAATGTAAAATTATTATAATGATTATCGATATCGATAATAATAATATTTACCATAAATATGTTGTAAAATTTTGTGTGGCGAACGGATGCGAGTGCGTCTTTGTCGTTGATGTTTGCAAAATTCTACATGTGCCAATAGTCTGTTATCTTTATATCATTTTATTTATTTAATACTACTATGCAATGTGTACGATATGTGATCTGCGTGTACAGATACCATTAAAAATATCAACCAAATGTACGAGTTGTCCTCTCTGGTTACCGATTACCCATGCCATTGTATGTAAAGAGCGATAACTCTTTGAGACATCGACAAAACCCTCAGTATGTGATGACTGAACGTCCACTGGAAGTGCAATCGATATTCTAGGAGCCGGTGGGTTGAAACAATAACGTCTTAAGCCTACTACCTTTCCTAAAATGCTTTTGATTTATAAAATTGGAATGAAAACGAGAGTGATAATTTGTAGAGACGCAAAAGTTATTAGTTTAACTTTAATACTGCACTTATAATTACCTTCTGAAAAATTTAATTTAAAATATTTAAATAAAATAATTGAATTAAATTAAATGTTATTTTTTTATAAAGCGGGTCCTGTTATGTTTCGCACAGTCGTCCTAATTAACATGCGTTTGTTGATTATAGCTACATATACGCCAATTCACTGGTAACATAGATTTATGCATTGAAAATGTTTAGTGTTGTTATCTCTTCTTAGGTATTTATACCTATTTTTCAATGCTGCTGTTGCTTTTAAGAAAATTATGGTTTGTTTAGAAAAGTTAGTGGGCCTTTAATCTTTTAATGTAATCATGATATTATAGATTGGATAAATAAGTGTTCTTCATGGTTATAATATTAACATCGTCAAGTGATAATGATGTAAGAAATGATGGAAATATTTCATGTCCCTGTGTATGTATCTATTGTGTTGTTGCATATTTTTCATCTAGTTCATCCTCGATACTCCAGGGGTTCCGATCACTTACGATCTCTACACCCCTGGACTATCCCCTAGTAAAACAAAAGGCAGCTTAGAGGAAAATATATGAACCAATCACAGGCCAGCAAAAATTTCCTTTGAAAACTACAGAGAAAATGACGCCAAACTCCAATGCTACACAGTCAACCACAGTGTACCGTTATACGGCTCTTTTGATGTACATCAAAGAACTAAATTACCAGTTCTGTTCTGTTGCCTCCAGTTTTACTATGAAATAGTCCAGAGGTGTAAAGATCGTAAGTGATCGGAACCCCTATAATATCGAGGATGCATCTAATTATACTACATTTCTAAGTTTATGCTTATCACAACACATTTGTCCGCCAATTCCATAGTTGTTTAAATATATCTGTCCACCAAATTCGATACTTATTACAATATATTTGTCCTTCTCTTCACCTTAAATTACTCCTTATGTAGATCTTTTTGGAATGGAAATAAAATATGCTAAATGAAAACATATCCCTGGTATTGGTAAAACTTATGAATGATTGAAATTAGGTAGTGGCTAATACGCTTGATACCAATACATAAAAATAATCAGAAAGATAAATAGATAATATATAGATAGAATAGAATACAGCTGACAACAGTCATAGGATATCTAATTCACATACTTCAATATTCTGACGTGTTATTCAATATGTCTGCTGTCCTTGTCCGTGTTATTGTAGTTTTTCCCACACCGGACCAGACGCTTAAAGAATTCCATCGCAGAATACATCAATAAAGATACGTAGATTACGTAAACATTTACTAGTTTATCTTTCAGTGATAGAGACACTTTTCTTACATTGATTGTCAACAATACAAGTATTCAGCTTCTTTTAAGTTTAAAGTTATAAACAATATTGTTATTCATACAAACACACAGAATTGATATGCTATACGACAATCAATGTTTTATACCATCCACTTGAATATGTGTTTTTTATATGTATCCCTTCATTAACATAGAAAAAAAGACAAATTTATCCGACCCGACTTTGTATTTCTTACAAAAACATAATGATTGTGAAAATATTCCATTGTTACAATGTAGTCATTTTTCATGCAGTATAGAAAAATAAAACGTACCTGGCCTACTATACCTTCTAAAGATGACAATATGTTTGGGGAGAAGTCTTTAGCTCTACAGCATAGCAGATAATCAAGCAATCAAGTGCTTACTCTGGTAATGTATTCAAAGAAGAAACAAAACATACATTGCTAGGTGATTTGCTGATGGAAAAAACGTTTACACCAACTTCGTGATGGAAAACGTCGGGTTCAGGTTGGCGTTCTTTTATATCATGTTGTCATTTATTCCAAACAGTTTGGCGTTTGACCATTTTATTAATGTGCCGACTTTGCCACGATAATGTTGCCAGTTATTACAAAAACTTGATGATTCCAGCAGTATTCAGGTGATGTAGACAGAATTCACAGAATACGGCGTAAAGCTGTTTGATGTCACTTTGTTATATAAAATGTTCAAAGACACAAAACATACACTACAAATGCTTTGATGATAGAGCATTGTTTATAATATTTTCATCAGAATTACTCCAGTAACTACAATGTCGAAGTCATATTGGCCTTCTCTTACCTCACGCTATCATTTGTTCCAAACGGTTCTGCGTTCGATCATTTTGTGAATGGGCTGACTTTTTGCTAATGCCAACTCGATAATCCGGCGATGGTACAGTTTCGGTCGGACGTATCTCCGTTTGCGGTTGTGTTGTACTTTTCTTTCTTTCAATGCATCTAGATAGTCTTGTGACACGAGGCATGCGCGGAAGCAGCCCTGGCATTTGTAAGGGCAGCCAGCACTATGCTTTAAGTCGGAACCTTTTTGATACATCAGGGGTTTCAAGAGTGATCCCTTCGAGAAGAACTCTGCTCGACTTTCGGCGTCCTCTGATTCAGTTCCGGCTAGATGTTTCCGATGATAGATCGTTCTTGTTTTCCAGTAGAGTGGAGTGACCTCCCCTTCCGGTCTGTGGGTTAATGCTCCTTCGGAATTGACTTTGCGCAAACGCGTCAAAGGAGGTGCCGAACAAACGCGATGATCGAATGCCTTTTTCATTTCTCGGGCAGATTTGAATGACTCTCCTACCTTGTTCGATTTGTTTCCTTGTAAACCTTCTTCGCACTCGTTTTTGTTTACTTGGCCTATAACATCGCCGTTTTCTTCGGCTACATTACCATCATTGTTATCTCCTTCAGTGCCGCTAGCGTTGGCATGGTTACACATCGCACATGTTGATTTCTTTTCGCTGATTTGTTGAGGTTTACGCTCCTGAATTGTAAGTGATTCAATCTGAGGCCTTATGAAGTCGCTATCAACCGTACTAGTTGACCTAATGCTGTACGAGGTTTGTGGTCGTTGTATAAGCATTCTCTTGCGAATGTCCTTTGGATTTACAGATTTACAATTTCTAGAAGCCCTTCCTGTAGGGGTATTGTTATTCTCCTCTGTGCCAGCTTCAGACTTTGTATATACGTTGCGTCCACGTAAAATTTCATCTGTTTTTAGCGATTGTTTATCAGTCTCAAAATGGCGGCGGCCAAGAAATGATGAGGCACTTTGAGCGCGTTCTTGAAGACATAGCTTTATCTCATCCGAGACCGGACCGTACGGGGTCGACGACTTCTCCAATCGATCAGTGATACCAATAGGTGAGAACCAGGAATTAGCCGAAATGCCGTTCATTATCCATCGTAGTTTACCATCAGATCCAGGGACGGGCTTTTCCAGGCGGATTTTGTGGTACACACCGTCATTTGTTACTAAGGTCCTCTCCTCTGACAGTCTCGTTTTCACTACCGGAACATCATCGAGCATCGTCATAGTGATCCTTTTGATGGCAATTAAAATTAAACTTACTATATCCAATCACGAGAACAACTTTCTTATAAGTAACACAGCCCACTTCGAAATATTAAATTCACTAGTTAGAGTTTCGCAAACACTACTTTATACATCCATCCAATATATAAAAGAAACATATTCCAGTCCTCTCTGTCTTCGTATCTACGTGTATACTTTAACAGATTATTTTTTCAAAGACATTGATTCATCTCGTGTAGAAATATCTCCTATCACCATATAGACACAAGCGCATCAACAACTCACTGCTACTGCAGCTGAAATAATTAGAAAATTTTGTCTGGCTACCAACAAAACTGATTTGAGCACTTGCCAGGAATTCATAGAAAAAAGTTAATCGGGTATTTAACTGTGTATTGGTTACAAGATGCCAGGATAAAAATTCACCTGGTTAGTCAGCTGTTCATTAAAATTGTCACAAGAATATTTTAATTGTTGTCTTTCGTTTATACATATCAATCTCTTTTGCTGTATTGGCTATTTCATGTTACTTATAAAAAAAATTAAAATTGAAGATCATTATCGATTTTGTTTGTAATTTCTATTTATTCCACAGTCAGTGTATGTCTGTAAGTTGACCAGACTTTCCTTCAGGCTCTTAGCCCTGCTCGTCAATGGTTCAGGTATTAGTTTACCTGTAACTAGCGGGAGTTTGAATGGCGACACGAAATGTCCATTCCAGTTGTGTTTTTGGCAATCTGTGCTGCTGATCTGGAGAGCTGATCGGACTAATTACACTACAAACCACTGCCCTAGTTAGATCTGCTATCGATTCCTGGGGAACTCAGAGCTGCTTTTGTCTCTGATTGGCTGTTCAATCGATACTTGAGATTTTATCAATGAACATTTTCAGTAGGATCCGTCTGATACGTTTCGCTGCCATATTGCTATACTACTTTACTTTGCTTGGTTTTCACTATGGTAACTTCAGACTTGATAAACAAAAATGTTATATTGGAACTCTTATATTCCTTCGTTTTCATATTTGAATTGATTTGGGTGTTTTTTAAGAATTCCACGATTTTCTTTATTTAAACAGAAAACACAATAACACAGCGACAAATATAAAAATATATTTTTACAATTTCGATGACGTTTTAGTGTTATGTACGTTATTTCCTTTATTTACACCGAAAACGTCAAAAATAGCACCAAAAACAAGAATATTGCTGCAATATCGGTAGCGTTTCTTTATTGGTATTGTTGTTCTTTACTGAATGTATTTAAAAATTTAATTCATTAACAAATAATCTGCAAATGCTTATCATTGTCAAATGAAAACAGAGAAGTGAAATCGAGTGTCGAAAGGCGTTGTTTACATAGATTTATTCTTCGAATGATGGATCCCTGCCACTGGTGTTCTTAGGTGTGCCTTTTATGGTAAAGTATCAAAGGAATAATCGGTATTTATATCGATGAAATCAATGAATAGAAGAATGGTTTCAAAGTATAAGGATGAGGTTCGATATGACAAGTGGGTTCAGCTGAAATAAGCTGATTGGCGGGATGCAGCAGGAGGTGCATTATTACGTCATTTCATCGCCCAAGGTCACCGGGGACAATGACATGTAATCCTCACAACAGGAGTGTTGTATAGCAGCGTGCGGACCTATATTTATGATCTCATTTTAAATGATTGCGTCACTTCTAGCGAGCGTATAGTCATTTTTGTCACTAAATTGATTTAGTCATTAGGTTGCAGTTTGATGTAATGTGTGTCTTATCAGAGGAAGCAGTGCTCAATATAACATCTTTTCTATTGAAATATTGTTGAGAAATGGTATTCAGTAGCCTTTTGGACCAATTAAGAAGTTACAATATAATATATGGTAGGTAATCTATTTCATAGCATAAAGGCCATTGATGAAATAATTGGAGACAAAAAAAAACCGAAAAAAACAAAAACAAAAAACCGAAGGCACCCATAAGTCAAAACTGAAGATTATCTGGTTTAAACTACATGTAGCGAGATTAGTTATTATCACCTTAAAATCAACACGTATATCTTACCACTGACATGTATATGAAGTATATGATACAAATTATGTCTAAATAGGTCAGATTATCTTACAAAGAAAATAACATACATTAAGAAACATCAATGTACGTGTATATATTTTTTCAACACCTGTGTTAATGGGAACAATATTAAAAATTTCCTGAGTCTAAGCAAAGGGTCCTATTAAAAGTATACCACATCGATATTTTGATCACTATTAAAGACACTCAGCGGACTATGCTCGTTAATATTGATCAGACATACCGGAGTAGGAATATCCTTGATCAACATAGCAAATCATACTACCAGCAAATAAAAACAATGTCAATACCCATATATGAATGATAATTTTAATCAAGTTTAACAAAATTGCGTTTGTATATTTGTTCATAAAATATTCTTATAGCTTACATTCACTTCATTGGGTTTTTTTTCTATTTGAAGCAAAAACGAATAGTGATACCAGACCATTTGACAAAATTAGTAAATATTTACACAGTTCCTTCAAAACCAACCATCTAGGTATTTTGAGAAGGGCGCTGGTTTCATGGAGAGTTTTTTTCTAAATGTCAAAATACTGGAATATAAACATAAATTGATAAAGTATAACTATTTTTAAAATGATTGTTTTATGAAATATCGTGTCATTGTCTTGAATCGCGTCTATTTAAGATTTTACTTAGATTTGTAGCGCGAATACCGTCGATAGATTACACACTGCTTCTCCAACAGCTTCTGTAGCTTATGTAGTCTTAATGCACTCTACTTTTTATGAGTCACTTTTGTGCTTCGGAATTTGCTTTTAAACCTAGTGATTGTGCATTGTATAAAGAATATTTAACAAATTAGGGGTTTTGTCTTTATTCAAAAGCCATCCTATTTTAGCTCTTGGTCATGCTAGTAATAGTTTTCTTTCTTTAGGTAAAAACCTTTCCTCCCTCTTATCCTCCCTTATTATTAATCACACTGGAATATATTGCACTCATTGTATCAACTTACTGTAAAATTGTGAACACTTGAAGTTGTAAACGTTACCTAATTCTAGTAAAGTACGATAATAAGTAACTGACCAGATCAATGACCACTCAGTGATCATCCCGGTCCAGTCCAGTCATACCCGGAAATCAAAATGACCGCGAAACTGCATCTCAATGAGGCTGCGATCAGTGGCGCCCCCAGGCGGGAGCGAACATTGGCCAAGGGAACGGCTGCTGGTTAGGCAGTAGACGAGGCAAGGACTAGTTGATTAATCACTTGTTTACAGTTATTATGTAAATAGAATGTTACATTCCTGGGTTAGGTATAAAATCTCCCTCTGATCACCAAAATACAGGTATTTCGTTGTAACTGTCATCTGTACAGATTTGAAGCTCGAGCTGTCTCTTAAAGTCTCATATTACAAAATGAGGTTGGTAAAGTTTTAGTATTTTTTTTCCATTTAGTGTTGAAACGCTATTTGAACATTTTAAAATGAAATTCAAGTCATGCCATATTGTAATTCAATGATATTGTGACTTATAGCAATGTACATGTTTCTTACATTAACGCATTTTTTTAATCCTATACAGTATTTTTGAAATTTAATCATTCATATCACATTTATCTCGTCTGTTGTTTGTATCCTTAAGTATAGTACTGTTTGGTATATATCTGCAGGATGGGGCTGACTTTGCTCTGTATTTCCAGTCTAGTTTTGACTTTCAGCATTATTGTCACAGGACAGAATACACGTGAGTATGATTTGAAAATCCACATTGACAATTTTCAGTTCATCATTTCACTCGAATATCCATCTACAGTTATTGTAACACAAAACAAAAACAAAATATTGGAAGGCAATGTTGATTTGAATTCTTTTCAAGTTCGAGATTAAGAAATTTTAATAAAATGTCCGAAGGACTTTCGTTTTACGTTTATTACATTATTTTCATAAAATTATCTGGAAATAGTTTGCAAATGACTTATAAAAATGAACATTTTATACCACTTCGGCATTGTTGAATGTTAAAAATATATACATTAGGACATAAACTAATCACTTATGTTTGATGGTTGTTAGAATACATAATAATCAGTAATCAGTAAACATTATCACACTAAATAAAACAAATCAAAGACAGATAGATATGAATTTATCCTTATTGAAGAAGATAATTTAACACGTTTATGAAACTGCTAAATGGATGTCAAAATGGATGTCAATATTCATCAAAGTAAAGAAATAACCTTTTAACACAATAAATGTGGAGACATAGAAACCAAAACTAATTTATTTGCAATATTTTCATCCATCTCATCATAATGTAAGGCGTAGGAGCTCGTGTACCTGGTAGCTACCACGAAAAAAAGTTTACCAATCACAAACTGAACTGAAATCCATTTTCAATACGTAGGTAATGCAAATGAGCAAAGCGGTTATCTGTGTACATAAAGACAAATTAAGGTTTTGGGGAGGTAATTTTTTTATCTTTCTATTAAAGCTATAGCATCGACCAGCATCAATACTCCCATCAATACCCCGATCAACCCGACATGGACTGGGGTCAACACGTGGAATACAAACCCAGCATGGGGCGGGAACACGATGTGGAACTCCAACAACATGTTTAACAGACCTTTCTATCCGAACTACCCTCAATATCTCCAGGGACGGACTGTTTACTGCTATCCGATAAACCAGCAGCCACTTTATCGTAAGTATAAATGTTTATGTTTATGAAGAAGAATGATTTTTCGTAAGATTTTATACAAAACACATGGATAGGACGAAATGTTACAGAAAACCTTAATTCATAAAAGATGTGAATACAAATATAAATGTAATAGTACAATCTAACTAAATTTTATATAAAACAAAATGATGTCATCACATTTAATATGAATTTATAGAATTCGGATTTCACCAAATACAATTGTAGATTAAACATCTAAACATATGGACATAACTTAATATCAATATACAATATATTAAATGTATAAATGGATGCTTGTTATCCTCTACTGCTTGCATACATTGTCAAAAAATCTTCAAAAATTCTTTCTCGTTTTTACATGAATTTCACATGTATGGAAAAGTTAAATAACCTGTAGAATATTTGAATACATAAAAAACATGCTTAATATCATGTTATTTTAAAATTACACAAAATCAACTCAATACTTAGATTTATTTTTTAGCGATTTTAACATCATTTATCCATGGTAACCTCATGATTAAGTGCTCAGTACAATGAAGCGATATAAAAGAGAGAAGCTATGATGTTATGTGATACATTAATAATTTGATTAGACGAAAATCTCATTGTGCAGTTATGACATTTTAGAATTAACAAATGAATGATCAATGTGAAAATTCAACGTCACATCTCGTCCAGAGTGTATAAAAGCCTTTATTTCAAAGTTATTTTAACATCTTTAATTCGCACACATATTTAGCATTTAATACCATGCGGTACCCCCGGATCAAACAGCTAAACACTAAAACTAAATCCTAAATGTAAGATTATTAGTTGATAGAAGACTAATTCGGACCCTTGCCGATACTACTTAAAAACTATTGGACCCATCAGTGATAGGGGCACCAGTAGTAGTTGCAGTTAGATGCATATCAAGCGGTTCTTTCTTAAGCTATCGATACAACTTGATCAATTGTTATTTTGTATTTTTCTAACTACGTATACTGTTTACATTTTATCACTTTCAATGATTCAACTTACCGAACTACATGTCTACCAGGAAGCTCTTGTTAATTCTTGGCACATACTTACAATACAATCCAAGTATGGATATCAGTGAATGATCCTGTCCCTTCTATATCACAGGCTCGTTCGCAGCTCCTATTGGTCCCATTGAGGAAATCGGTTCTACTTTTATTGGGGGAAAGAAAAAATAATTACAAGGTAGGTTAAGAATAAACTCAACAAAAACTAGAGTTAACTCCCTTCCTTTACCAAAATGTTATCTCGGTCTCGGTTTTCTGTTTTTGTTTCTGTGTTTGTTTTTTTTTAATTTTTAACCATTTTTTTACTTCATTTTAGTTGATTTTTACCTTAACATAATAGCTCAAAATTTGTCATTATACATACCTATTTCTAAATATTCGTTTTGTTGTATTGTCATGAGAGTTTCTGTGTCCAGTTATACTTAACTTAACGAAACTCGAGAATACTCAACAACCTCGGTATTCCAGGGGTTACCATCACTGTCATCACAACCATCCATGGACTAAGTCATAGTCAAAATGAATTCATTTCAGCAGAAAACCCCTTACTAAGTAAATGTATATAGTGTATTGTTTTGGATTCTTTTTCGATGTATATCAAAGGGCTAAACTACCTGTCTCATTTGCTGTCGCAATTAGCATATAGCTTTCAGTTTTGCAAGGGTGGAAATAACGACAGTCATAGATAGTTACTCACATATCAAAACAGCAATTGAGAACATGGTTTATATTGAGTGCATACGAGATATTATAGAGACCAACCAACTAAATGCATTTACATAGACTAAACTGTTAAAGTTTTTCCGGTGTATTGTTTATTATGTAATCAAAGTCTATGTTCTCATATAACGCTAGATGGAAAACAGATCAGGTTAATCAGATCAAACTCCATCCAGGGTAGCCAATTTGAACCAAAATTAAGAAATTGTAATGTTTTACCTAATTCTGGATTTCAAAGTTAGTATCATTTACCTAGGAAAAACTACCTATCAGAAAACATTTTTAAAAAACAGAATACTGACAATACTATCGACACGAGCATTGCTTATATGCATCATTTTGACAAACGGCAATGGAATTATGGTTCTGTACTTTTAGTACGTCCTATTAACGGAGATAACATTTAAGGACTTCCTAACCTGTTTTCTATGCGTTGAGTATGGTGAGTGCATGTGTTTTGGGAGACTGCGGTAACAGTGGAAACTCCTGCCCACGTTAAAGTGTTATCTTGAAATTTCATAAAAAAAGAGTATATTGAAAATGTGTAGAGAACAGATCAGTATGGTGACTGACATCTCGTTGTTTCGTTCTATCAACCTCAACACAATGATAGTCAGCGTTAAGTCGTTCATTATGCTAATCGTCATTTGGACGCGACATAACGAAAAAACCCACCATGACTCAATGCAACTTTACGATTTCGTTATCTCCCCATACGTAATGAAAAATGATGAACTACGCTGATTATGGTTTGGTCGAGGTGACAGAATGACACAACGAAATGGTAGAATCAGCCACCATAGGTAGGGTTTATGTTAACTTAATCTCACTCTAGGGATATTGTGTTTTTATTTTTCCCCACAAGTTATATTTTGTTGACATTGTTTTCCTTTATATTTTATCAGGTGGATGAGTGACTGACGTGATCCCACCATCGCTGTATATTCCCACCCTACATACGACAGACGTGTCATAAGGGGAACAACTCGTCACTCGCTCTTCAACAAAACATCAGTAGTGTCGTTTGACAGCCGTCTAAATCCATGTGTGCCATAATTTTATCTCTCTCCTTTTATATATAACGATATATTTTCATCCACACATTTTTATACTAGCCATACATATCTATTATTTCAGTAATAAGTTTGCTGTATATCGTATATTAACCACCTTTTTATCAATACCTCTAAAAGTATAACTTATAACCTTGTATATATCGATTGAAGTCACTCTAGTATACAGCCACATAACTTACCGACTGTATATATATTAATTAGAAATAAAAATGTTTTTAAATCAGTACTCATGAATTTGTTGTTTTTATGATTGAATTTGTAAACACACTCGGTCAATCATCCATGTAAACACAACAACACATCACATGAACTTACTAAAGCAGTCTAGTATGTAGTTGATCTGAAAATGTATATTGAATGATAAAACGTAACAAGTGAGTTAATGTAATTAATAGCCCATCACCAGAAATATTATTATAAATAAATGGAAAATTGTCCTGTGAATAAGATAAATAGACACATCATCACGAATTACAAACTGAAAACTAGCAGAAATTTATTATATTTAATTTTGTAATTATTTTTCATCTCATCTCTACATGTATGCTTAATACACATACACGATAATAATAGAAAGACTAATATATAATTATATATACAAACACTGAAAATGAAAAAAAAAACCCATCCGATGTGTCACTGACGGTGTCAGATAAAACAAACTATGCCAGAATGTTGATGTTCTATTTCCAACAAAAACAAAATGTCTTAATCGTCCGATTTTATTCTTTAGTGATAGATCAAAATGTCTTAGTCCTCAGCTAATTTTGGCATTTGTTTGAAAAAAATGCACTTTAGATGTGATGACACGCTCTGACCTAACCTATTGTCTACTGTTACAGTTTACAGTCCCTCTCCGCCAGTACTGGCTCTGACCTAACCTATTGTCTACTGTTACAGTTTACAGTCTCTCTGGTAGATCAGAATGATGGAGAGATTGCCGTTACATATGTAGTGTTAAATGGGCATTGACAGACCTTTGTTGTGTATATCAATAAACTTCCCAGGATAACCTGACCCATATAATAGTCCAATGCTATAACGCCTTTCCAGTCATTCCAGTTTATTTTACATACAAATATGTGGATATTTTATGTAATATATACAAGGAACTAAAAATTCACGTTGTAGCTGTTGAAGGTTGATAGCAAAATGGAAAAATCCCAAAACGTACGTGTTCCATTCAAGCAAAGGCCAGCTTAATGCAAATATAAAGGTGGATGTTCTATGTCCCGATATCTGCGATGCAATATACAATATACCAACTGTGAATATATATAAAAAAAATCACCACCTGTTCGAGATATCGCGACGACTTTTTTTTTAACAGTAACAGCCTTAGCAAAGTAAGGTCCGTGGTACTCCTGCACGGTCGTTTTCAGTGGTATGAAATCTCAATGATAATATGAATCCCAAGTGTATGAGAAACACGAGGATTAAACATCCCAATCCTCAAATAGTTTTATACTAGCGAATCCACAGATGATATCCTGACCAATAAGTGTTTAAAGAAACTTCTGCAAAAATATTGAACTAGTTCTAGTCGACAAACAGAAGTCCGTGTACTGATGTAGATTCTTCTAAGATAGCCACGACAGAAAGAGCAGACTCCCAAACTATTAATAAGATGTTCTCAGCAGATTTATTATAGTAGATTATCTCTCCCTAATTTGAACATATGGTAGAGACAAAAATTATTAAGCCAAATTTTCGTGATGTTGTTTAATGTTTAGAGACTTGTATCAAAATATTCTCAATGTTTTCTGTGTTTGCATATTACAGAGTTATCATGAGCAGGTATCGATTATGACGTCATTACTTTGTGAACAAACATGGCGTCATTTTCTCTGGAAAAAATATGACGCAACAATTAGTACTTACTCACAAGGGCAGATAAATCTGATGTATGCAGATTATATCGCTGCTGATGTATGGTCTTTAAGACGTTGGAAATCCATGGGTGATAATATCAAATTTACCTATATCAATGTGATATTTGATCAATTCTATCATATAAAAACGACATTTTTAACAATTGCAATAACAAAAACCCTTCTTTAAATAAATATTACGTTAACAGGAAATGCTTCACCAATAACAATACTTCCGAACTGCAGGCATATTCTTTTAAAATGGAGAGAACATGGAAATTTCCACAGAGTTCAATAGACACTTGACCTGTAGGTGAAATTTGAAGTTTGCCTCTTCTCTTATCATACCTAGGGTGTGGTATGATTAAACAAAAATCGGGTAGATGTTGATTTTAATCTAAAATCAAGTGCAAAAACAATATTGAGGATTATCCACATAACAGCGATTATATTTGTTTAAACACTATATAATTCAGAAAAAAAGTTTTATTCTATATTTAGTTCACTATGTCTGTATTAGATATTTTTGTAGTAAGAGAAAGGTCATTTTGTTGCCTAGGTACCCCTAGACTCCCAGGGATGTGCCGCTGCATTTGACACTCCACCCACCCCCTGTTGAGATAATGGTATTATTTAATTAACCTCCTCATAGCATGCCAGAGTGTGTTTAACTCTCACTGCTGGTAGTCAGCACACACAACAAGCGAGAACAAACTAGATATGTGTTTTACTGGTGTATAGTGAATAAGGAATGGGTAGGTGACATTTTATATTCGCTTGAAGGACGACAGACAGGCTGAAGAATTGAATATTGACAATACACGAAAAATATGAAATGGAACTGTCTAATTTGTAGCGCCATGTTTTAAATTTACTACCCTGCTGGCTGATTCTTTCATTAGTTCTTTATGCCCATTATTGCTAGTTGACATTATATTATTTTGTCTATGTGTAGTGACAGTTCCTTGGTTTATTTTGTCCTGGTATTGTAATGTCTTGGTTTATTTTGTCTATGTGTAGTGATGTCTTGGTTTATTTTGTCTATGTGTAGTAATATCTTGGTTTATTTTGTCTATGTATAGTGATGTCTTGGTTTATTTGTCTATATGTAGTGATGTCTAGGTTTATTTTGTCTATGTATAGTGATGTCTTGGTTTATTTTGTCTATGTATAGTGATGTCTTGGTTTATTTTGTCCTTGTATAGTGATGTCTTGGTTTATTTTGTCTATGTATAATGATGTCTTGGTTTATTTTGTCTATATATAGTGATGTCTTGGTTTATTTTGTCTATGTATAGTGATGTCTTGGTTTATTTTGTCTATGTATAATGATGTGGTGGTTTATTTTGTCTATATGTAGTGATGTCTTGGTTTATTTTGTCTATGTGTAGTTATGTCTAGGTTTATTTTGTCCTTGTATAGTGATGTCTTGGTTTATTTTGTCTATATGTAGTGATGTCTTGGTTTATTTTGTCTATGTATAATGATGTGGTGGTTTATTTTGTCTATGTGTAGTCTTGTCTTGGTTTATTTTGTCTATGTGTAGTGATGTCTTGGTTTATTTTGTCCTTGTATAGTGATGTGGTGGTTTACTTTGTCTATGTGTAGTGGTGTCTTGGTTTATTTTGTCCTTGTATAATGATGTCTTGGTTTATTTTGTCTATGTATAGTGATGTCTTGGTTTATTTTGTCTATGTGTAGTGATGTGTTGGTTTATTTTGTCTATGTGTAGTGATGTCTTGGTTTATTTTGTCTATGTATAGTGATGTCTTGGTTTATTTTGTCTATATGTAGTGATGTCTTGGTTTATTTTGTCTATGTTTAGTGATTTCTTGGTTTATTTTGTCTATGTGTAGTGATGTCTTGGTTTATTTTGTCTATGTATAGTGATGTCTTGGTTTATTTTGTCTATGTGTAGTGATGTCTTGGTTTATTTTGTCTATGTATAGTGATGTCTTGGTTTATTTTGTCTATGTATAGTGATGTCTTGGTTTATTTTGTCTATGTATAGTGATGTCTTGGTTTATTTTGTCTATGTATAGTGATGTCTTGGTTTATTTTGTCTATATATAGTGATGTCTTGGTTTATTTTGTCTATGTATAGTGATGTCTTGGTTTATTTTGTCCTTGTATAGTGATGTCTTGGTTTATTTTGTGTATGTGTAGTGATGTCTTGGTTAATTTGTCTATGTGTAGTGATGTCTTGGTTTATTTTGTCTATATGTTATGATGTCTTGATTTATTTTGTCTATGTGTAGTAATGTCTTGGTTTATTTTGTCTATGTATAGTGATGTCTTGGTTTATTTGTCTATATGTAGTGATGTCTTGGTTTATTTTTTCTATATGTAATGATGTCTTGGTTTATTTTGTCTATGTGTAGTGATGTCTTAGTTTGTTTTGTCTATTTATAGTGATGTCTTGGTTTATATGTCTATATGTAGTGATGTCTAGGTTTATTTTGTCTATATGTAATGATGTCTTGGTTTATTTTGTCTATGTTTAATGATTTCTTGGTTTATTTTGTTTATGTGTAGTGATGTCTTGGTTTATTTTGTCTATGTATAGTGATGTCTTGGTTTGTTTTGTCTATATGTAGTGATATCTTGGTTTATGTTGTCTATGTGTAGTGATGTCTTGGTTTATTTTGTCTATATGTAGTGATATCTTGGTTTATTTTGTCTATATGTAGTGATGTCTTGGTTTATTTTGTCTATGTGTAGTGATGTCTTGGTTTATTTTGTCTATATGTAGTGATGTCTTGGTTTATTTTGTCTATATGTAGTGATGTCTTGGTTTATTTTGTCTATGTGTAGTGATGTCTTGGTTTATTTTGTCTATATGTAGTGATGTCTTGTTTTATTTTGTCTATGTGTAGTGATGTCTTGGTTTATTTTGTCTATGTGTAGTGATGTCTTGGTTTATTTTGTCTATGTATAGTGATGTCTTGGTTTATTTTGTCTATGTGTAGTGATTACTTTGTTTATTTTGTCTATGTGTAGTGATGTCTTGGTTTATTTTGTCTATATTTAGTGATGTCTTGGTTTATTTTGTCTATGTGTAGTGATGTCTTGAATTATTTTGTCCTTATATAGTGATGTCTTGGTTTATTTTGTCTATGTGTAGTGATGTCTTGGTTTATTTTGTCTATGTATAGTGATGTCTTTGTTTATTTTGTCTATGTGTAGTGATGCCTTAGTTTATTTTTGTCATTGGTTGATGGTGCCTTATTTTTTTTGTTAGTGTTGACGCCTTGAATTGTTTGTTCCTGTGTTTTTTATACAGTAGAATAGCATATACTTGTTAAAAGAGTGTAGTAGTTTCCAGGTTAAATTTTGACGCTAGCTAGCGGTTCTGGTACAATTTGTATTTGATTGGTTTTACAATGGATATATTTACCATATGTTTTTGTTTTGTGTTCCATTGTACTTTCCTTTCATATACTCATAACATACTTTGTCCAATGTTATATTGTTATATCCTTTACCATATGTTTTAGTAAGGAACTATTGTCTAGTAATTGGCTATTGTTGTCTTGTTATTGGCTATTGTTATTTAGCAATGGTCTATTGTTGTTTGCAATTTTATACTTTTTACGTTGACATGATTGTTTGTTCAGGATCTTTAAATCCCCTACCCTGGCGTGACGTGACCAACCTAACTTTTAAATTTACATTTGTGTTAGCAACAAAAGATGGTTGCCGATTTACTTGATTCTGCGTCCTCGCACAAAGCCCAGTAATGAGATCGACAGGGTATTTGATGAACTTTTCATATACCATAGTTCACTGAGTGTATGTCATAAACAATGAAATAACATAGACTTACAAATGTATTATGCTCGACTATAAATAAATTATAAGGAAAGGCCATGTCTTCGTTTTAATCCAGTAACTTTACAATTATAGCATGGTCGCTGTGTTTCTGCCTGATAAAGGGCCGTATCGATATACTTTATCGCTGTATAATCCGCAGAGATCAAACGCCCCTCGGGAGTCGCGTGCCCTCGCGTGCCCTCCTCGAGTTGTTTATCTCGTGCCTTCTAATAGCACGCGATGTGTATCACTCATAAACGTAAAGAAATAGTCGGTGTTGATTTGTTTTATTTAATTAAAATCATTATGCCTTTAATTTTCTTACAACAGCATAAGGTTAGTACTTTACGTACAATCAATCTCAATCTTACGTGACTTACTGATAAGTTTTCTTATCTCATTATTACCTTCCAAGTTCCCTGTATAATTCAATTGAACTGAATTAAGATATAATTATTACGCATCATATTGAACTTTTTGCATGTCGTATGCGGAGCCAATTCACACAGCCAATACATGATTTCTGATAAAAAGTTGTCTTTATGCAGGAAGGTTGGATCACACCATTTCCATCGATATTTCTTCCTAATGATTGTGTGATGACGTTTAGCCACGAAAATAGAACAAGATATTTCCAACGAAAATTATATTCATGTGTGAAAAGCAATTATCGATCCAAACATTCTTATTTTTTTCATTATTTTCAGTCAATTGTCAATTTGGATTTTGACTTAAATCTGCTATGACCTAGATTGATATGCATGGTGGGTTGCGTTCGATGCAGTCGATTCAGCAGAACCGCTTTCCTTGCGAAGCTCCTGGTTCTGTTTTTGTTATATTTGTTCAAAAATATTCGTGCACGGCGTTATTCTTTTGACATTTTGCCTTTGTTTACTAATGACTAAACATTGGTAATGGTTAAGTTCATTATGCTTTTCTATCGTTGACAAGAACCTGTCTAAAGTACTAGAACTTATTCAGTACAATGAAATATCTACAACAATGTTCAAACTCCATTAGTCATGTTCAGCCCTACAGTCTTACAACTAACTTACAAGGTACGAGCCAATTCGTTATATGGCTTTTTTCACATTCTGTTGTGGGTCACAGTAAACTAATGAGGTAAATTTTATATAATACAATGATAGCAGACCTACCAGGGTGTTACGTTTATCGTGTTACGTGTATAGGTGTGAATTCGAGGGACGCTTTACAAAAACTTTTGTATTCCAGACCCTTTCTTGTAAAATCTCGTCTAAAATTATTAATAATCGGCGCTGTCACTACACCCCACTCA
The DNA here is from genome assembly GCF_041381155.1 of Argopecten irradians. Classification (NCBI taxonomy): domain Eukaryota; kingdom Metazoa; phylum Mollusca; class Bivalvia; order Pectinida; family Pectinidae; genus Argopecten; species Argopecten irradians. The sequence goes on along the minus strand of NC_091134.1, from coordinate 43,371,721 downwards.
TTTAAAGTATTTGCACAGTAAAAGTATGTACACCTCTAATTAATCAAAGAGTTTGTAGCATGTACAACTACAGATTTTATAAGTATTGTTTGATCATATTTAAAGTTTACTCTCTTGTATCATGCTGAGATAAAATGTCACCTAGAAATATTTCAGCCGAATAAACAGGCACTGTTTCCTTTGAGACTAGAAGTGTCAGTAATGTTTGTACTATATAGGTCGATTGGTGTCTGTGGCAGGGTATCAAACTAAATACACACAGGTATTCGATCTAACAGTACACACAATACAGATATACTTATTGACTAGTACCATATTTCTATAATAGTACATATCATGTTTCGACCCAATGAACGCCTAGAAATATCTTTTAGAATTTTGTGAAATAATTACACTTTTTTAATAACAAAATAATTTTTTCTGACCAAGGGTAATAGTCCAGGTGGGTTTACTCCGGTAGAAATAGCCAGGAATTAATAATGTTATAATAGAAAGCGGTGATTGACTGTGTGAGACTATTCAAATGTATATACGTGCTGTCGGAGTGTTGCTCGGGCCTTACAGCGTATACGTAGTGGCTCGCACTCTCGCCCGGACATAACGCTGTCACGGGCAGGTCCTGCTCCAGTAGATCACACTTCTTTTCCAGTGACATCCAGCCTAGCTCACGCGCATTATGTGGAAGCGTCCTTAGTTACCACAGCATATCCGGGCAGCATCCCGCGTGTGTGAGGAAAGGGGACGTACTATTGTGTTTACTTTAGGCAGTGGACTAGGAGAAGACACCAGAGTGTAAACCAAGCACGCAGTACAGATAATATGCGTGCAGACACTTTGTAAATGTTACTTATTTAGTCTGTAGTGATTTATTCATATAAAGTATTTTATAGTTCATTTTTCTTAAAAACATTTCAATTTGACCATGGCGCCAGACATTCAAGTGAAGGGAGAGAAGAAGAGGATTATGGTCATGGCCGAATACACAGGTTTGTAAAATAAATGATTTATATATGACTATATATGTAATGTATTGTTTTGGGGCAGCTAACAATCTATTGTTTTGGAGCACACTACCTTTGTATGGCGAGTATTCATCGATATCAGTTTCCCTATATATGATCCACAAATACATTGACTAGTACCTCAAATCGATACTGAAACGTTGAATCATCTCCAATAAATCTCAATATTATAATGTAAAATTATTGTCGGACAGTATTCAGTGTATACTAATATTCTGGTGAATATACTTAAGTTCAAGAATATTGGGCCTGCCGTTGGTCTTGGTATCGTTTGTTTTAACATCTTTTTGATGTATTTATGCCTTGTTCAACTCTGCAACATTTTTCGTTGCATTTTTTTTCTCAGATATCTCTATTTATGACAATTTGCGTTGAGACTTAGAGACTTAATGACCCCATAATTGTGAAAATGTCGTGTAATAAAAATATTCAGCTGGATAATTGAATTGTAACATATTTCTTGAAGAAATAAGTATCATTCTTTTGCGAAGTTTATTATTATGAGATAAGCATTTCGTTTGACATTTGGAAACTTAATTTTGCACATTCTTATCATAACGAATTTCTTTGATTTTTTAATCGTGAGATTGCGCCTTAATTTCTTCTTAATGCCCTCTAACAACCCGTTATAAGATTTACTATGTGTCTGACATTACGGTTCTCTTCTGTAGTGTATCATTAATTCAGTGTACTCCTTGTAACATTACTTCTTTCTATAATTGAACGGCAACTGAACAACTATATGATAAACTTCTCACATCAGAATATCTGTACCCATCATTTTAATACATTGTATGAATGTGAACTTTTTTATCATCAAACACGCCCTTAAAACGGAAAGATGAGGAAAAACTGAGATAATAGCCTTGTAAATAGAAATAGTGTAACGGGTGAGGAAACTTCACCAATTGCAATCAACAGTACAAATATTTGCAGTATTTTATTGTACAGTTTATCATGACATGCCTTTAATGAAGCCGTTCTAAAAGCAAACATTGTTATATACGTCTAAATGAACAACAATTTGAATGAGACAATAACAAGCTAAACCATTGTTGAAATCTAAATGTTTTTTTTATATCTCTAATTATCTATATAACCTACGACATGTAATACGCGATTTAAAATCTGAAAATTTTGAAATTTTTGGTGTTATTTTTGTTTTACTGGTCAGTGTTCTAGAATTCACTGGTCAGTCGCCCAATACTAATGTCCACTTGACCATTAGATGACAGTCTTCTGGTCACCATTAAACTGTCTGACCGGTGGCTAATATATAATTTTGTAGTTTCCCACAACAGAAAAACTACCTTGTATTTGCCGTGGAAGTTAAAAGCCATTTTTGTGTTCCTAAAAGTCTAAATAGTCCTATTAAGATGGTATAGTGTTAGTCCTTATCAATGTGTATTCTGTGAGAGGGATATAGCTACCTGCTCTATCTGCTAATACCTACCTGTGGCGATTACCTGGATATATATTGGTACTCTTAATGTTCGCCAGGTAGATATACAGTTGTTAGTTAATTCGGATTAAATACTCTATGTCTCTTAACCAAACATTTATGTTAAAGTTATACACAAACATTTTACATGTCACATTCAGCCAGGGATTTTATACTGACGACAGTTTAGTTCACTAATATTACCTTTTCACGTGTAACGTTAATGTACTTCCATTTGGGTGGTAAAAAGAAATCTGAACATGAAAAGTCCTAGTATTAAATGTTTGTTTCATTAATACGTTGTAAAATAGCATGTGTATGTAATGTAAATATCTACAAATAATGTATTTCTTTCGAGTCTGTTATATATAACTGGTTGAACGGCTACGTTTCTGGTTTGGTAATTGTCAAAGCCATTTTGTACCTTACTTCAAAAGCCGACAGAGATTTCGTCAAACCTGGTTGTTGTAATTTTCCTTTTCGTCTTTTGTATTGAACTTTTTCTGACGTACATGTATATATAACAAAAGGCGTTACGGGAATTATAAGTTTACCAAACACTGCCAAACTATGAATGTTTATTTATATCCCTTTTGAAAGGATTCAAATCTCGTTTTCTATTGGTGAGAGGAAACCGTGTTAACTGATCTGACAGAAACTTAATGAGTAATGGCTGTTATTCAACTACAGTAACTTGATATATATTATTAACTTTCTTTTCCCTTGGAATTTTTTGTGGTGCATATATATATAAGATTGATCAATTATCACTCCCTTCACGTTGAAAATTATAACCAGGTATTTTCTCGGGGTTCGTATTTTTGCGATAACGCTCAATTTTGTTATAAGATTAATCATATAGCTAGATAACGATATTTGTTGTTATTTATTCATAATTCCCTTTTTAATTTTGTGAAAATCACAAAAGCTCTTACTAACCGTTACAATGTATATCATTCTATCCACTTCTTTCGTATCGAATACATATTCATATATTTATTAATGGGGAAAAAATAAAAATCATTAAAGAATAATAACAAAGAACAAAGAATACCATTTTATGGCGAAAAATAATCTATAAAGATGAAATAAGATACTGCCCATGTAAACTAAATAAACAGGATGATGTATGTTCATGTTATAGGGTATATTAAGAGCAAAATGATACCCATTTCACCTTTCCAATGAAATACCGATATTTTCTATTTCGTAATATAAATTGTTGATGTTACTTAACCACAAAGTTGAAGATCCACAGCATTTCTTTTTTAATTGTAATTCATATATTGACCAAAGAATCATTCTATTTCGACATCTTAACTCATTTATTCTACTCTCTGTCGATTTATTACTATTTGGAGATATGAATATAAGTAAAAAGAAAATGAATTAATCTTCTTGCACACCAGCAATATATCAAAGATACTCGTAGATTTTAACTTTGACCTTCTATTATTATCAAATATTTCCATATCTGTTTTACTCCCAACATCTTACTGGTTTTGTATTTACACGCAAATTATATTTGTATAACCCCTACGATACTGACGACAAAAGAGAAACGAATATTCAAAGGAAGCCAAGAGTGACCAGGAGAAAGCCAAACATACGAAAGGATGATATGAACATCGATAAGTTGAAAGTTATGAAAAGTGGTTTAGAACTTCTGTCGCCTTTATCGGAGGGATGGATTTTAAAATGAAAGTATATTAGGAGGTGAAATTATATGGTTATAAAAAGCTCTCTCCCTCTCACTCCCCCATACGCTCTTTCTCTCTCTTCCCTTACTCTCTCCCCCTTTGTGTGTCTCAAATACAACTTTATATATTATGTATATCTTATATTGTTAATGCCATCTTGTATATATATTTTGAATGTTTTAATTTTTGGGAACGGGCTTTATATAAGTTGTACAACTTGTGCCCTCCCATTGCACATTTTGCAATAAAATATGTTTAATCAAAAAATCAAATCATAAAGTGATAATGATATTAGCCTATATAAAAGTAAAGTACTAACGTATTAGTATCATCAGTTACCTAACGAACCTACAGGTAGATTGCTGATGATGACTGCATAAAATGCGAAACGTGACTCCTGTCGCAAAGCAACACCAGAATCACAAATCCCTAAAATAATACATTATATATGTAGACAATCCTGGATACACCCGAGCTATCAGCAGAACTCATCATTAAGTCTATTCTAGCAGAATCGTTGCTATCTTGTGTTGACTTGTAGGTTTATTGATAAGTTTTAGTAGACTATTATATAGATGTCTGGTTCATTATACGATTGATTATAAACTAGAACGTTCTGAAGTCAGCAATATGACATACTTTACATACGAGACTGTTTTCGTGTTCCTTTGTGTATTCCTATATTTGTCTGCCAGTTATATTGATGTTTTTCACATCTAACGTCTAATCAGTACTTACTGTAGTCTGTAGTTTTAATGTTGTTTTTTTTCAAAATGTCTTCATAAGCAAAGACACGTTGCGTGATGTTCATCATTCTTTAGGCTTTGTGAAATATTCAAATCAAAGAAAAATAACATACAGAACATATATCAATTAAACCTTTGGTGATCAGAAAGCAAATCTACAATGTAGAAATACAGTAAATCTGATTGTAGAATAAATCTGCACTAGAACACCTTATCAATTCCGTTCATCTCAAATATGTTGTACAGTTGTATAGACCGAGTATGTTAATACAGATTAAAGATTAATTTTATTTCATATTAGCTTAGATTGTCGGTACATGACGTTATGAGAATGTATGTATTTGCGGTGTAACTTATTTATGGTACAGTCGGGCTTACCAGTCGTACACCACGAATAACAAATCTGTATTAATTCTATAGTATTATATAGACTAACATATAATCTTGTTTGTGAAGTAATAACTTAGCCTTCCAAGGTTTCTTATGTGAATTATGACCGAGTGTTATAAAATCGGCATTGAGCGTATGTGTATCCTTTACTCTTTTTCATGACATGAAAATACGACAACAAACTGCAGAATAATTAACAACAATACACAAAGTATGTAGAAATAAATGTCGATATATTGCTTAATGTTATGCATTGGATTTTGTTTACCCAAATAGTGGTCGATGTATTTAAAAGTCGTATACGCAAGTTTATACTTCCTTTCCTATACCGTGGTTCTAACCACAAAATGACATAGAAAGTAATGGCTTCAAGATTGATCACAAGTGAATTACAAATGAGGACAGCCATGCTATTTCACTATGGCTTTAAATGGCCAGACAAAGATATAAACGACATTCCGTTTCTGGGTGAATGGTGATATCACACACTATTATACAGTTTTTGTCCTAGCTACATCACGTAAGTTCTTCAGGTGTACCTCGTTTGTTATGGTTGTTAATTATATGAATGTATTTACATATAAAGTCTATATAAAGGTAACACGGGCTTTCATGCTGATATCGTACCTCTCTCTTTTCTCCTACCAAATGATGTTCCTTTCCATTATTATGTTAAACCTTACAGTACTGTGATGCAGATCACTATAGGCGAATGTTCGCGGCCCTCCATTTTACATAGAAATCAGCGATGAGACCAAAGTTTTGTTCTTCTCCCATTTTCACTCTCCCGAAAATTTCACATCTTGACAAATTCATTTTGACCTGCTGATAAGACATATAGATGGTACCTACTTTTATTATCATTACTTAAGGCGATTAAATACTTCCCTCTTTCGAAATTCTTCTGCCTGAAATCATCCTACTTTTCTATAGTTGAACGTTTACCTATTTGAGGAAAGTTTGTGATTCTTTCATTTGGCTAAGGTGTGCAGGATTCATTAGCAATGGTAGATGACCCCTGATAAGCGCTAAACATTTTATGGATCGAACGACTTCAAATTGTCTTTATTTCATTATGTGGTCTGATAAATTATCTCTTGACACTGTCAGTTGTATAGGCAATACAATAAAATGGATGATAATATTACCTGATCTGTTAGCAGTACATGTACATGTGTATTTTTCCCTATAAAATTGTAATGTGTAAGTCACAGCATTATATCTCAGACAACAATGGCAGTTCGCATAACCCTAAACATTCACAGGCGTTTGACTTTCTAAGTTTTTATACTGGATCAGTATGCAACATCAACAACAAGAGTTACTAGAACAATGTACAGTAAAAAGCAAAATTAGCATAAATTGTGCATGACAACATTCAATTTAAATTGTTTAAGTTAGTTAAACAGTATAGGAAACAATCGCTAGTAATATTAACAGTAGGTATGTTTGTTGTATGTTGCGATGGAAGTTGACGAGATGGATTCCATCAGTAACGTGATGTCTTCTCCAATCGTTATCTAGTAAACCGATCTCTTTTGTAATGCTATACATTTGAAAAGTCAATATGTTTCAATCTACCTAGTATTGAACTTTCTGGTAAATTACACATACATTTAATGTCCAGTATGGTCATAATCTATTATAGTACTGTTTGGAATCGTCACTAAATACACAAGTGAACCTAAAACGTCCGGGGTATCCTAATTCACGTACGGTCGGGGTATAGCAACGTACCCCGTACAAATACGATAATGAAGAGTCAAGGTAGTATAAACAAACACCAGTGATATTTTATGAAGTATCTATCAAAACGGAATCAATATCTATTGATTTTAAGTAATAACGGCACAAAGTGTGTGCTAAACCTCTGCAATTATTGTCCCTATATCGTTTCATCTTTCATTGTATGTTTGTCTGGATTAGGAATCAAACATGCAGTAGTTCGAAAGTCGAGATACTGACACAATGCCGGTTTTGTTAATGATCTGTTTTTACTGTTGTCTTTTATAAGTATGTGCTATTCGAGTTTTCGAGATGAAAATCGCGCGTAGGCAAAATTCTAACACTAAAAAGTGCAACTCGATAAAAGTGAGTCGAATAAGCAAAAGTTTTACTGCGGCACATTTTTTTTTCTTTCCTGTTTTGATTTAAATGCAAAAAGGAGAATTCAGTGTTAAAAATTCGCTTTTTCGCATTTCAACTGCGAAAAAATCGGAAAAGCGAGCATGGTATTAATCAGCCACCACATACAGTATAGTGGTTCAAAATATTGTTTTCCTCTTTCAATTTTCAAATAAATGCCCAAGACGATATTTTTTGTAGAATGATGAAAATGTGGGAAAAAGAATTGGTTAAATCAAGGCTAGATAGCCAACGACATTTTCATCAATAACAGTCTTTCGGCACTTAAGGATAAAACCATGTATACTCCATTAGACTATTAACGTTGAATTTGAAAGTCATTATATAACCCTATTCTATGGTTAGTGTGAACTGTAAAGATAGTTAAAAGTACTACAAACCTATTAACAGTATATCTTATAAACAGTACTAAGGGTCACAAACATTGAAATTTTACCGTCATAAATGGTTATTGTCGATATCCACTTAACAGTGTGATTCAAATACACATCACCGATATCCTGCGGAATTATTCAGAGTTAAATCAGTACGTGCTATTAGGTTCAATATCCGCGAGGTGTCTGTATGCTTTAAGAACCATATCATCCAATACACACACGATTTGCTGGAGTAATGCATAGCAATGAATTATCGCGTGTTGGTACTATGTAAGTGCAAATATGTCACCCGGATATATTAACTTGACAGACACAATAACCATACAAACATTGGTAACTTGATACAATTTATTATTACTTGTTTGATATCATATACTCATACCGATGACCAATTTTGTTTTCCAAGAGTATTCAATACAGCATTTTTATGGAAACCCTTTGCGCATCCCACGTCAAAGTTTTAAAGTGCACTTTTTTTCAAAAATTGTATTGCATGGCTAGCTATGTTCAACAATGACTGTCAAAAACTAAAAGTAAAAAACAAATGGTCGGATTTAGGATATTTTCCTTTCTACTCCGTCTTTACATGTTATTACTATATACTCCAGGAGGGTAGTTATTGATTACAGTATGTCATTTGTTTGTTCCAACATAAAGTAGTATCCTTCAAAACATATGACGTTACGCTCACAAGTACATGATATCACGATCGATACCTGCCCACAGGAGGAGCTGATATCTTTTGTCTATCCCACATCTCTTTACTAAGTACTTACCTAAGGTACTGGCCTGTGGTTGGTTGTTGTGTGTGTGGTTGTTTGTGTGAGGGAGGTTTAGAGTTCGAGTATCAATGATTCAATGGCGTCCATCATATTATATTGTCGTTATAAAGATGGATTTTCTATAGACCAGTATGTTTTTTATGTGTTATATTAAAACCACTGTATTTAAGTATGTCATCATGATGTAGAAGGTAAGGTCCTTGAAAGAAAAAAAAGAAAACACTAAAGATTCAAACACTAAATTTTATAAGGCACGGTCTAGAGTCAAAATCAAACACTAAATTTTATAAGGCACGGTCTAGAGTCAAAATCAAACACTAAAGGTTATAAGGCATAGTCTAGAGTAAAATTCCTGAAAATTCTTTTTGTTTTATTTATTTTTATTATCGACCCATCGACAGCCAGGGTCATTTAGGACCAAACGAACATTAGCATTCGTACAGTTTATAAAACATACTTTATGGTAAAAGAGTAAGTTCTAGAATACTTTCTTTGTTATGTGAGGCATTGAAAAAGTTTTGAATGATAATTCTGCTTTTGTATCTAAATCAATACTTTGAAAATGAATGTGAATTCAGCTTTTTATATTGATGTATAATGTTAATTCAAAAGGAAGATTATTGCAATTGGCTGAGAAAAGGAGCATCCTCCCCCAGCATGCTTCATAGACAAAAATCATTCGACAGATTACATATCCAAATTGTGTTTATATTTCTCTAATTGAATGTTTTAAGATAATTTTACGATTGCTTGCATCCATCATGCATAGGATGAAGAGGCATATTCATTCTAAGAATTCTAAGAATTGAATTTACCTTTTAAATTTGAACTGATGATGCATGTACTTGCTTCACATTTTATGTATTACTAATTGAATCATTTGTTCTCTTCCATGATTTTTTTCCTTGTATATAATAAAGGAATTATTTATGGTTGCTGATGTTTGACTAATCTTAATATTCCTAAAAGGTCCCGTTACATAATCGTTATCGATAACTGTAGAGAAAACTGTTACTGTTTATCGTGATATCGCCCAATCCTAGACCTTATTCACGTCACTGATTATTGATCGATAACTTACTTCTGATAATCCCGCGGTTTAATTTGGGTGTTTGGTGCTACCACTTGTTGTACCATGTATGGTTATTGCGTGTTTTTATTTCATATCGTGTCAGGTTTACAATGAATTTAACCTGATTAAGTGTTGAAGATGTCGTTAATATAAGATAGGAACACCCATAGGTGTTTAAAATTACCAGACATGCGTCTACAACTGCAAGGTTTCAATGCATTTCTAGTATTTACTATTTGGGTTTCTTCCTGCATGCCCTTTTCATTAATGTACAGGTTGTTTAAAAGACCCATAAAGTGTCAAACACTAAGTAATCCGTCCCCTAAGACCCATGACTGGTACTTAAAGTCAAATGTATTGATACTACAAACCATATTTTTTCGCATACAATTCATTTTCCACCATTTAGTAATTCAAACATTCAAAAGCCTCAAAAATAATTTCAAAACCTTATACAGTAGAACTGATGTAACTGTAAAACGCGGAAATAAGTTGCCTCAAAAATACATTGATTCAAAGTAAGGCTGATTTGATATACTACGCAGTCGTTTCTGAATATAGGGATTAAGATAAGGCACCAAACATGGCAATCCATCACAGTCTGAATGAAAAATCCGAGCACGTGCCTACAAAGACGGTTATCTGCTTTAACTTTTATTTAAATTCTGCACGAACAATATCAACTGAAGGCTTTACTATAAAACTGAACCATATCTTACTTAAATGTCGATTTAATTTATTGACGCAGAGTTGCAATGATTAACCGTGTTTGTGAAGCAGTTTGAGACTATAGACTTTGTCAATAGTACCCGACCTTGTCTACATACTATAGAACACCATACGTCTTGTGTTTAATGATTGGTCGGCTTTATCTCCACTCCGTAATTATATCTCAACAATTATCGTAAAGTAAACAAGAAAGCAAAGTCTCATTTGGGTCTTACGTTAGTGAAACGCTTGCGCAAAATCAGTATTTATGAATGAAAGATGTATCGTATATAGGGTTACAATAAGGGCAAATCTGACAATACTTAGACATGCGGGCCTTGGGTTACTTATATGTAGTAATTGTATTATAGAGTAACAAAATATATATACACGCTTGGGGTAGTGAAACCAAACATTTGCGTTCCTGGCCACGACACTGTGACACGGGGTAACATGGAGGAACCATACTAACACAGGTGTTCGTTCACTTTAGGATTATTATATACCAGCATCTGAAACTAAAGGTACAAATAGGAGATGCCGCGTTATTTTCAACAGATTCCTCTTGAGGTACCTTTTAAAGGTAGGTGTTAGCACCATTAGAAAGTCTAACCAGGACATTCAATAGGTTAGACGGAATTCGGAATTCAGAACAAGTGATTTTCATATTTCAAATACTAATGAAACGAACTACATTTGGGAAAAAAACCAACAACAACAACGTTATTATATAAGTGAAATTGGGTCCTAACATTTTTTGTTCTGTTCAATGAAGATAATGAGACGTCTTTTAAGCACATTAAAATGCAATTAACCGGGAAACCATGCTAGGGTAAGAAATGTCTCATAGAAAATGATTTTTGTTGTAGCGTCATTTAGAGCTAACCATTACAGAAACATTATGCATATTTAAACATATCTAAATAATTTATTACACGATTTCCCTGGCGATTATTACTGTTGATAAGGAATGTAAATGTGTCAGATGTTTGTTCGTCAGATAATCGACAAACTACTAACAAACGATTGGAATGGTTGTGACAATATTGTGACGATGTCTTAATGTGCTAAGTCCTGTTGATGGTCTTTAAATCCAATCACGGGGGCCAACTATTCTTTTGCCACCACTCTCGGTCGCTTAATTTCTTGAGAAATTAGAATGGCCTTCGGAAAGTGTTATCGATGTAACTGAACCCCGTACCATTGTCGGAATGTCCTGCTGGGGTTTTGTCCGTCATTATTAAAGTGTATATTTTAGGTGATCCATATAGAGCGACAGATTAATAAAGTTATGACAGTAAGGTATACTCATGTTATAATAATCCCTCAGCGCAATCTTTTTTTAATGCTTATTTTTACATAAAATTGATTTTAACAAGTTAATGCAATGATGAATTCGTAATAACTGCATTTAAACCATACACAGAAAATATAATAAACGCGATATGGTTTTAAAAGTCAGAAGTCTGCCTTTCGAAAACCTGAAAAACGTTATCATATGCATGGTTATATTATATATAATGTACAGTCAACACTATTTATTTTCTATCTACTAATGTTAAAATGGTAACTTTTACTCTCATGGAGCATTTTAATGGATTTGTCGATTGAAAGCATTGCATCTTCATTGCCATTGGTTAAGTACTTTAGATACAAAGCAGTGTAATTTATAAAGATCTTTGTACTTTCATCATTATAAAATGACATTACTTTCTGCGTCAATATTCTATGGTATATACAAATACGACTGCTGTATTCTCAGCAGGCATCATATTATTGTTATCAACACATCACATGTCGTAGTGAACTTCATCTGGTATGCAACACAATAATAAGGTGAGCATACCAGGGATACAGGACACATTGGAACCCATCTTGGCATGTACACGTAGATGTGCGAAATTTTAGGAATTTCTCTTGTGTTTGTAATCGGGAATTCAAAGTATTTCATGGTCGGTATTTTTATTATATTTTTACTATCTTTATGACAATCAAACTCCATTTTTCTACATTCGTTTACGTTGATAGTTTAGACATTTTTAATTGGTACTGCTGCTTATGTGAAACTTCCTTGTGTGACTTTACTAAAACCATCAACAACTTATATGTGCTCATCAATTGCACAGGAAAGCCAGTAGTGGGTGTGCATAAAACGGAAGTTAATGCCAAGTCTGTATAACGGCCAATTGGACCTGACAATATTGTGAAGTGGTCATCTTCAGGGTGTGAACCTGCTTTACAATTATGATAAATATTTTATGAAAGAGCAGTTGTGTATATTGATAAATAATGCGAACTGACCAAGAGCCGTCCATACCAATCATCGATCACAACTGCAAGTCTTCTCCTTTGTCAATAATTCAAAGGTTTTCCTGACCGATGTCGAGCAGCCAATAATTTACGTGCGTTGACCACACCATGAACCTTGTTGCCTGCAATGTACATGCATTGTATTCAATTGAAAAATTAATTGTGTCCTGATGTTTTGAGATTTTAATAAATTGTTCTGTTAATGAAAATAAGACCAACATAAATAGTTTCGTTTATTACTACAATGTACATGTTTCTTTTTAACGAACGAATGAATCGACCTTTTGACCTTTATGTAAGCATATCCTACACGATATTAAAAATGTGAAGAATGCAAATATATTGGGGGATTCTTGCTCTTTTCTCTGACGAAGACAGATAATGAAATTGTTAGTATAGATATCCATGAATTCATATTAAGATTGTGGTTCTTCAAAGCAACAACCCTGAATTGGATATTGATAGAATGTCATATATATTAATATTCGATCTATGCGAGTCCGAAGAACAATCAATCAGAAATTCTGTTGGAAAACCATTGGTATATTTGTACTACAATCTACTTAATATAGGAATTTCAAATGCTAGACTAGAAAACATTGCCCTTATCAAACCTTATTCCGAATACTCGGTTTAATTTAATGACGATGGCATTATTACATTCAGTTAAAGGGTACTTGTGGAAAACGCAAATACTTGTAAAGTCACGTCGTACAAGTGTCAAGGTGTAATATATGTTAAACGTACCCAAAGCCTGTTCATGTAACGGAACAAAATATCGCCATTGTTCATCCGGATTGTAACAACTCTGACTTTATCAACTTAACAGTTTGCATTGACTTAACACTGACTTCCAGAATGTTTAAAACCAGAATGTAAACACATCGACAGTAATTGAGTATTATTACGTCAAGGCTAGCAATGTACCCACAGTCATGTTGGGCAAACATGGCGAGGTTATCAGATACTACGATTGGCAGTCGTTATCACACGGAATAACGAATTACACACCTCTTGGAAAGCCAAAGTTGTCATTCATGCAGTTTGGCTGTTTGTTGCGATTTATATTGAGCTTTTCTTATCTTAAACAGTAAATCCGACAATAAAACCGATAACTTCCATACGATTTAAACGTTTAATGCGTGGCAGGCTTTAGCCAATTTCTAACTTCTGCATCTAAAAAATAGCTCATGAATTCCATGTGTTATGTAATCAACAACAGTATTGCGTCCAATGCAAACGATACGTAATGGTTATTGAATGGCCTTCAAATATCAGAGAATTAGAATGTAACAAACCCCGTGTAGCAAAAATTAATGTAATTAATGGCTTTCTGTGTGGTTTTCACCTCCAACAAATAAACAGATTGAGTAACAATACCCTTTATTTTTAAGAATAGAGAATTGCAAAGAATTTAGGGTAGATAAAAATACATGTATATGAATTGAAGGTTAATTGTAAGTATAGCTAGAGCATGTTTGAAAGACAATATGACCAGCTGCCATAGGGAAGCTGGTATAGATATTACAGTTAATCATGATTCATTTAGAAAGATAATCTAAGAGTTTGTATGAGAGTACTTAACTGAGAATGTGTTCTGCTGTCATCTGATGTGATGGTTTTCTTTATGTTCTGTGATAGATCAACAGGTCCAGCGATGCGTATGATATAATAGAACACAAGATATTTGACTTTTGTATTCTACAAACAGACAGGGATTCTCAGTTGAGAGATGTTGTGTTCATCTTTCCATCCTTGTCATACCTATGTCCCATAATTTCATTTCTGTATGTTTAATTTATTTGTAACTTTGGTGAATATTTCCCGATACTACGAGATCTTGACTTAATATCTATACAAAAATCTACTATTATCTACTACAATGATTTAATTTTCATCCCATCAAAGTGTTCTGAGGCGTTCCATTTGATGTACAGTTGAACATTCTTTATATTACGAGGATTATCCATTACCTCGAAAATCCACCAACTGTGAGTTTGTTTGTTTGATTGATTTATCAACGTCCTATCAACAGCCAGGGTCATGTAAGGACGGCCTCCCATGTATGCGATGTGTAGCGTGTTTGAAGTGCGAGGTGCATGTTTTGGGAGATTGCGGTATGTTCGTGTTGTGTCTTCTTATATAGTGAAATTGTAGCCTTTTTTATAGTGCTATATCACTGAAGCATGCTGCCGAAGACACCAAGCAACACACCCATACGGTCACATTATACTGACAATGGGCGAACCAGTCGTCCCATTTCCTTTATGATGAACGCTAAGCAGGAGCAGAAACTACCAGTTTTGAAGACTTTGGTGTGTCTCGGCCAGTGGACAGAACCCAGAGCCTACCTCAAATATGCGAGTGCCCAACAGAAGGCGTGTCAAGGGAGATGTTAGGAAGAATATAGACAGTTAGGAAGAAGAAAATATAATATCCTAAATTAGGTCGCCTTTTACGATCATATAATAGGGGCAGCAGGAAATGAGTGTCAATAATATGGTCATCAAATTTTTAGTCGACTCTCATCGTCAACATTTTCATGAAGGATGGAAATCTGGTTCATAATGCAGATAAAATCAATACAAAGTGTGTGTAAAGATATAGGTGACGCATTCTATAAATACAGGTTTAAATTGTAGGTCAATGTATTATGTACAAAAGATCAGAGCTATGTAATCCGTCAAGAGTTGACCATATTGTAGTTTATTAATCGTCGACTTGGGTAGATATAAGCTTAATCAAACTTCACTTGTTATGTATATAAAGATTTAGCACTGCAAGGCTTTGGTAATGGCACAACAACAAAGGCATTTTTCACAAGTCAAATCTTTTTATCCACTGTAAATGGTCAATTGTCCGAGGCTTGGACACTGATCTTTTACAAGTGGTAGCCTTAATCTTTGGTTATGTGGTCAGTTCAAACTTTATTTAACTAATCAATTATTACAGTGTAGATATAGGTAAATCAATCAAGCAATGCAAAGGTGATTACGATAAAGTACATAACGTTTAACGAAATGTGCACTTGTCATACATTTCTAGAAGCGTTCTTATCTGACATATATTTGACCTGTTCTGTTATATTTGATTCTCAGAGCAGAAACAATCGCCAATTCCACCAAGCTGTCATCCGACAATTAAATCGGACAAAGCAAGATATCTTACCTAATTATGAAACAACAATTCTTTTGTAAATCACTATCGGTTTCATCAACACTCTTGCCGTACTGAAGATTCCATAACTTTATATTCTTCATAAAACGCATTGCAGAAGTCATGTACCTTCTATACTTGCCTTCCTATCTATAATTCCAAGTTAAGAAAAAAATTTCATAGGTTGAGACGTTGTTGAAACTGTGACGATATATATGCAATGTAGACGATGTTGAGCTCTTAAAGGTGTTTTAGCTTGTATAGGCATTGCCTGGTGCCCAATTCTCTGTGTACAATAACATGTACTTAAACAGAAACCAAACTACTAATGGTTGTATAATGACTGTGTCTTTCTCTATATACAGGTCCTGGTCCGGCCAAATACAACCTCCCAACAACCGTAGGAACCAAAGAAACGGATCAGACCAAAAAAGGGGCGCCATCCTTCTCCTTCGGCTCCAGACAGTTCAGTAAGTGTTGTAAAAATTTTTCGAGGTCGAACAGGAACTTCTTGTAGACACACCATGCATCTTGCAAAATTATGTTTAACTCCTACGAAACGCAATGATTTGGGAGGTAGTCGCAATCTACATGTTATTAATTTTAGACAATCTGGGGTCTAAATAATTTTTTGAGGTGCATGCAATGTATAAAATCTTGCAGTGTCATTTGACATCCTCAATTTTGTTCCTTAGTTAAGCATTATTGTTGTGGTTGAGTTATGTCCCGTGGTTTTCGCTGGGACAGCACTATAATGTTGAAACACGAACATACAATAGCATCTCATGTATTCATAAATATCCGATCTAAAACTTTGGAGTATTTATTATATACGATAAACGGTTGATATTTGCATTTTTCTTTTGCACACATTCCCACTTAATAGCACTAGACCTCTGACCTATCTTGATTGTCTAAAAAGAGAAAGGATGTTTGCCTCTTAAGACGCATTATCTCCCCTGTCGGACCGATATGTACACTAAGTCTGGATCAGTGTCTATCGGATGGTGGAACTTTTGTTTTACTTTAGATCCTTCTACAAGGCCATTTAAACAATTACGACTATACACTGTTTTCTCACGGCATACATGGAAATCGATAGCTTAAACAAACGTCACGAGTTTGTATTGTCAGATAGAAACAATACGAGAAAGAACAACTTCAAATCTATATTTTAAACGGAAGTGAACACAGAGAGAAAGATTAAATGTTTATTCGCACATCTTAGAGATTTTATTATGCTCGAAATTCCTTCGGGTCGAGCACGGACGTTCGTTTCACGACCAACGGAATGTATACACAACTATTATGCATGACACTGCACTCTGACTTGGTATCTTATCCACAGTTGCTTCTTTCGAGATATTTATCTTGGACTTTGAAACAAACATAATTTCTTACACACGACAAATATTTATATTTAGTCTAATGCCATCAGATATGTTAATGGGTTTTTAAATAAGTTTACCATAAAGATAAGCGCATATATTTATATCGTCTTTGTCGGATGTGGGTGATATCGATGGTGATGTCATTATATTGTAAGCACAAACTACGTCATTTTCTCTAGTCACGCGTTTGGTTTCAGTCGCGAGTCTGGGGAATATGAGACAGCGTTTTCTCTGGACGTTACGCTAACAAATGTATTACGTAAAAATCAATACTGACGGTAATATGTAAATGCAGTTTATGAATGTTTCAATTATATCAAATTAAAGTTGTATGGTCTATCACTTTCGCTCTTTTTGTCATAGTGAAAACTGTTTAAGTTTTATACATATTTTTCTCCGTTTGTCTGAGTTTTAAACTTTCTAATTTTACCACTTTTTATAAAGTTGCAATACTGGAAGTATTTTAAATTATAAAAGTAAAAAATCTTTTTAACGTGTACACTTGAAAAATAGGCTCGAAAGAGGCCGAATCATTCCGAACTCTTCCGAACATCGTCGCGACAATCTCGAAGTAACACGAGGGTTGTGAAACCAAGAGAAATGTCAACAATTTTTCGTAAACATAACATGTGGTCGACCTCTGTAGCAGACTAGATCTACAAAGAAAATAATGCTCGCACATAACAATATTCGATAAACACAATATTGAATTACGGCAATGTGTGAATTAGATGTTTCAAATGCTCGCTCTGTGGACATATACCAGCACGATTTGCTCATATTACCCAGAAGGAAAACGTAAACAAACACATGTGCGCTTACGCTAGTTACTTGGATCACCACGCGCAGGACGTGTGGACGTCAGTCACGTGATACGATTCGGAATTCCGACAAAACCCGAAGGTACTGAACATGGTGGTGATTGAAGGCGTTTTATTCAAAACCAGGAATATATGATCCCTAGATTTCGGCTCTCTTACAGGCTGATATATGGTTTTGGGGAGCTAAATCATCAAGATACATGTCCATGTTCCAATATCAAATGTTAAAACGACATATCGTTTCAGTAAAAATTACAAGAAATACAACTTTAATTCATGCATCCACTGCTGATACCGGTTTTCAAAACTGCATGAAAACTGTTTGAAGAACTTTTGAATGTTTTACGCAACATATAGCATGCATTACATACTGACATTGTTATTTATAATTAACAAAATCCATTTAAAGTTCTCCTAAGTTCATTTTTATTGTTTAGTGTTCTTGATTGGTCATACAATGTATTTATAACGTGTTGATTGTCGTAAAATGTTGGTGATATATCAAAATCCCGACAATCGTTTGGTTTTTACCTGAGAAGTCACTGTAATACATATTTCTTTACATACTTTTCAGGATTCCGGCCCAGCGGTCCTGGTCCGGCCTACAGTTTAGATAGTGACCTGACACACAAAGGACGTGTAACGGGCTCGTCATTCAGTTTGGGTGGAAGACCAAAGACGCCGAGTAAGTTTCGCAATCAAGTCATATGAAGAAAATAGAGATTATTTAGTAAGAACGTAAATATTTAGTTTAGTTGTGCGTTCGCGGTTTACATACATACATGTATAGTGTAAATCTAGAAATATCTGGCAAATAAATATTTACATGTGTATCCTGGTGACCGTGCAGTAGAACAAATGTATCCTGGGTAACTATATTCGTCTTACTGACGACATGCAGTTTATTTGATGCTTGTAAAATTGTGAACAAAGTACGGGAAATGTACCTTCAGGAGAAAGGATACGTATATTCTCCACTGTACCATTATTTATTTTACCAGATTTGTGCATATTAGATAACCTCTGATTTTCAATTATTCTTATTTGTTAATACATTTCATTATGGAGGACGATTTTTTTCCATTTTTTATAAGATTTTGGAGTTACAAATGTAATATTGCGCTTATGAACCCCATTGCCCAAACGTTTAATTCTTCAGGGTAGCGTTCTATGGCCATCGTTCTTCATTGAATGTACCGCACATCTGATAAGTTTTTGACATTTGTTAAAGAAATTACCATATCTTATACATAAGAAAACCACTTTGATTCGGAAAATGTTATTAGTTTTTTCCCTCGTGCATTAAATTTCTTTGTCTTAATTTAGCAGCATCGCAATCAGAAGGTGATATCTAGTAGCTAGTTCACTTCTCGATTCACACCACTTGGATCCAATATGTTGGATCAGAGTTTATGAAATGTTGCCTTATTGAAAGCAAGACAAAATCATATTGGATTAAATTGTAAAGAATATGTATTTCAGCGTATGTCAAGCAATTATAAGCCATGAAGTTTATTCAAAGCGATGGGAGCCGCCATCTTGGAAAATTTCATTGATGTTCCATTATATGGTACTGACCGACTCATTACAAGTGATTCGAGCCCGATAAAGGAACACATTTTATTTACATTAATTATCTCTATCTTCTGTAGAGCGGCGTGACATCAGCCCCGGCCCAGCAGCGTACAACACGGACAAAGCACCACTCTGGGAAAAGAACTCTCCTAAGTACAGTCTCAGCCCGCGGACTTCTCCAAGGCGCATCGATGTCACCCCTTCACCAGGAGCATATTCTCTACCATCTACGATAGGCCCCAGGGTTCCACATAGGAATGGAGGGCCAGCCACAAGTATAGCAGGAAAGAATTCGTATGGTGGATTTTCTTCAGACTGGGCAAAAACGCCCGGTCCTGCTACATACGGGGCCTACGACCCCGGTCTTACTAAGAACAGAGGACCTTCATATAGTCTAGGGGCCAGGGCGAAACCTGCGCCCGATAAAGATAATTTCCCAGGACCTGGGAAATATAGTCCCGAAAAAGTGACAGTTCACATGGAAAACAGCCCACGATACCCTATAGGCGTGCGGCATTCTCAATTCGCCATGCCCGTCATGCCGTTGGCTGATGTTCAATGAATTTAGGATTCGTATTAATCATGACCTTATTTATTTTCCTTGGCCTATAAAAAGCACCAATGTTCTGGTTGGTCCGCGACATTGTTTTACTGTAAACAAGCAATCTGTGATACAATCGCTCAAGTTATGGGGAGTGAAAGTCGTGGACATCTGTAAAGGATCACTCATTCACTCGACATACGTCATCAGATATCTAAGGCACCTTTTGCATTTCTGAAGAGATGATTTTGCCTCTCTCTGTGAGTGTCTACAAGAACTTGTATAGGGTTTTTATTTTCTCATGTCTTTTTAGGTCATGTTCGCTCTATCTGCGCGTGCTTGTTAAAAGGTCTTCATGTAAATCGATATGATATGAACTTTATCCTAGGCCTTGACCTTATTTCGATATACCATGAACTTTAACCTTGTTCTTGACCTTCTAGTCAGGTCAGTGTATTGCTGACTCTATCCTGTGATATATTTGGACCAAAACAGTATTATATGCTGAAAATGGTGTGAATACCTCAATATACTTTCGAAATATCAAAATCTGTCTGCTTTATCTGTGGGTCTTTATATAGCCACAATGTTTACCGAATATAAGTGTCCGTCCATCACATTTAACAGTCATTTCGTTATAATAAACCAAAACTATATGTTACTGTGTAGTCTCTTGTTCTTAATTATACGACTTTTTTTTCTTTTCAACGTCCATGGCTTTTTAGTATTAGTGATATTGTTATCTTTTTCTTGTATTTTAGTGAGTGATATATGACGATTTGTTCGCCCAAGAAAAAATCATAATTTCCGAGGACCAAAATTTTTTTTTTTCACGGGCGTACAATCACTATGTATCACTCATTAAAATGCAATAAATTGACAATTTTACCTAATATATAGCAAAGTATTGAAGTATAACAGTTAGGTATCCTCTGTTTTGCGTGCTCTTATCGGACGGTGTAAAAAAATCTTCCTGTTGGAACATAATTTCATATCGGAAGTCATGAAAATATCTCATATCTAGCTTTGTTTGTAATCTTTAGTGTCTTTTTGGTAGAGCTTCAAGTGATGTCTTAAATGGCGTAATTTAATGGGAAATCAAAACATCTCAAGTCATCAAGTAAAGTACTTACGTTTTTACGTAATAATTCCTTATCAATGGTAATAGGTATGTCATATATTCAAGAAAACACTTAGGCAACACATACACATGCGGTCGTTACTATCCAGATCAAGTTGATGTTAATTTTGATTAATTCACGCTCATCAAAAGGAAACACATATGAACAAAGTGTTTCTCATTCACAAACGAACGGTATGAATACCAGAGTATCTCATTTTATTTTTAAGTATTTGATAGGAAAATAAAAATGAAAATAAAAGGGAGATAACTCCCATACATGTAGATTTTTTTCTCACTGTCAGTGAAGACTAGACAGTAGACTATATATCTCTTTGATACAAACAAAATTGTCTTTCTTTAGATGGTTTAAATATGACGACACACACTAAGACAACCCCCTGACGTAGACCGTTAAATATGAGGACACACACTAAGACAACCCCCTGACGTAGACCGTTAAATATGAGGACACACACTAAGACAACCCCCTGACGTAGACCGTTAAATATGAGGACACACACTAAGACAACCCCCTGACGTAGACCGTTAAATATGAGGACACACACTAAGACAACCCCCTGGCGTAGACCGTTAAATATGAGGACACACACTAAGACAACCCCCTGACGTAGACCGTTAAATATGAGGACACACACTAAGACAACCCCCTGACGTAGACCGTTAAATATGAGGACACACACTAAGACAACCCCCTGACGTAGACCGTTAAATATGAGGACACACACTAAGACAACCCCCTGACGTAGACCGTTAAATATGACGACACACACTAAGACAACCCCCTGACGTAGACCGTTAAATATGAGGACACACACTAAGACAACCCCCTTGTCGTATACCGTTAAATATGAGGACACACACTAAGACAACCCCCTGACGTAGACCGTTAAATATGAGGACACACACTAAGACAACCCCCTGACGTAGACCGTTAAATATGAGGACACACACACTAAGACAACCCCCTGACGTAGACCGTTAAATATGACGACACACACTAAGACAACCCCCTGACGTAGACCGTTAAATATGAGGACACACACTAAGACAACCCCCTGACGTAGACCGTTAAATATGAGGACACACACTAAGACAACCCCCTGACGTAGACCGTTAAATATGAGGACACACACTAAGACAACCCCCTGACGTAGACCGTTAAATATGAGGACACACACTAAGACAACCCCCTGACGTAGACCGTTAAATATGAGGACACACACTAAGACAACCCCCTGACGTAGACCGTTAAATATGAGGACACACACTAAGACAACCCCCTGACGTAGACCGTTAAATATGAGGACACACACTAAGACAACCCCCTGACGTAGACCGTTAAATATGAGGACACACACTAAGACAACCCCCTGACGTAGACCGTTAAATATGAGACACACACTAAGACAACCCCCTGACATAGACCGTTAAATATGAGGACACACACTAAGACAACCCCCTGACGTAGACCGTTAAATATGAGGACACACACTAAGACAACCCCCTGGCGTAGACCGTTAAATATGAGGACACACACTAAGACAACCCCCTGACGTAGACCGTTAAATATGAGGACACACACTAAGACAACCCCCTGACGTAGACCGTTAAATATGACGACACACACTAAGACAACCCCCTGTCGTAGACCGTTAAAATATGAGGACACACACTAAGACAACCCCCCTGACGTAGACCGTTAAATATGAGGACACACACTAAGACAACCCCCTGACGTAGACCGTTAAATATGAGGACACACACTAAGACAACCCCCTGGCGTAGACCGTTAAATATGAGGACACACACTAAGACAACCCCCTGACGTAGACCGTTAAATATGACGACACACACTAAGACAACCCCCTGACGTAGACCGTTAAATATGACGACACACACTAAGACAACCCCCTGACGTAGACCGTTAAATATGAGGACACACACTAAGACAACCCCCTGACGTAGACCGTTAAATATGACGACACACACTAAGACAACCCCCTGACGTAGACCGTTAAATATGACGACACACACTAAGACAACCCCCTGACTTGTAGACCGTTAAATATGACGACACACACTAAGACAACCCCCTGACGTAGACCGTTAAATATGAGGACACACACTAAGACAACCCCCTGACGTAGACCGTTAAATATGACGACACACACTAAGACAACCCCCTGACGTAGACCGTTAAATATGAGGACACACACTAAGACAACCCCCTGACGTAGACCGTTAAATATGAGGACACACACTAAGACAACCCCCTGACGTAGACCGTTAAATATGAGGACACACACTAAGACAACCCCCTGACGTAGACCGTTAAATATGAGGACACACACTAAGACAACCCCCTGTCGTATACCGTTAAATATGAGGACACACACTAAGACAACCCCCTGACGTAGACCGTTAAATATGAGGACACACACTAAGACAACCCCCTGACGTAGACCGTTAAATATGAGGACACACACTAAGACAACCCCCTGACGTAGACCGTTAAATATGAGGACACACACTAAGACAACCCCCTGACGTAGACCGTTAAATATGAGGACACACACTAAGACAACCCCTGACGTAGACCGTTAAATATGAGGACACACACTAAGACAACCCCCTGACGTAGACCGTTAAATATGAGGACACACACTAAGACAACCCCCTGACGTAGACCGTTAAATATGAGGACACACACTAAGACAACACCCCCCTGACGTAGACCGTTAAATATGACGACACACACTAAGAAACAACCCCCTGACGTAGACCGTTAAATATGAGGACACACACTAAGACAACCCCCTGGCGTAGACCGTTAAATATGAGGACACACACTAAGACAACCCCCTGACGTAGACCGTTAAATATGAGGGACACACACTAAGACAACCCCCTGACGTAGACCGTTAAATATATGAGGACACACACTAAGACAACCCCCTGACGTAGACCGTTAAATATGAGGACACACACTAAGACAACCCCCTGACGTAGACCGTTAAATATGAGGACACACACTAAGACAACCCCTGACGTAGACCGTTAAATATGAGGACATACACTAAGACAACCCCCTGACGTAGACCGTTAAATATGAGGACACACACTAAGACAACCCCCTGGCGTAGACCGTTAAATATTAGGACACACACTAAGACAACCCCCTGACGTAGACCGTTAAATATGAGGACACACACTAAGACAACCCCCTGACGTAGACCGTTAAATATGAGGACACACACTAAGACAACCCCCTGGCGTAGACCGTTAAATATGAGGACACACACTAAGACAACCCCCTGGCGTAGACCGTTAAATATGAGGACACACACTAAGACAACCCCCTGGCGTAGACCGTTAAATATGAGGACACACACTAAGACAACCCCCTGGCTGGCGTAGACCGTTAAATATGAGGACACACACTAAGACAACCCCCTGACGTAGACCGTTAAATATGAGGACACACACTAAGACAGACCCTGACGTAGACCGTTAAATATGACGACACACACTAAGACAACTCCCTGACGTAGACCGTTAAATATGACGACATACACTAAGACAACCCCCTGACGTAGACCGTTAAATATGACGACACACACTAAGACAACCCCCTGACGTAGACCGTTAAATATGAGGATATACACTAAGACAACCCCCTGACGTAGACCGTTAAATATGTTCAATGGTCAAATGCACTATAATGCAAACGATGTAAAAAAAATATAAAGTGATACGATGGGTGAAAGATGCAAATTTGTAATACGGTTGTACATATTAAACAATAATATATACATAATATCATGGTATTTTAAATACATTTGGTTTTTTTAATGAAGGTCTAAGGTGACCGAGTTGTCTACCCTTTTCACAAAGAGTTTCGGAGACACTCGACACATTTTATCTATAACTATATTTTATTCGAGCGCCTGTAACATTTACAACATACCATGATTACAACATACCATGGTTACAACATACCATGGTTACAACATACCATGGTTACAACATACCATGGTTACAACATACATATGATTACAACATACCATGGTTACAACATACCATGGTTACAACATACCATGGTTACAACATGAACAAGAAAAATAATTTAACAAAACAATGTACTCCGAATACGGCGGCGTATTAGGGCCACTACAAAATTTTATTTATATCTTGTACGTACAAGTTAGTATCTTGTACGTACAACTTGTAGTACTTGTACGTAAGATAATAACTTGTACGTACAAGATAAATTAAATTATATAGTGGCCCTAATACGCCGCCGTACTCTGACAATAGTTCTATACAATGTAATACACGCTAAAATAATGTACTTCGACAATAGCTTTATACAGTGTAATACACACCAAAACAAAGTACTCCGACAATAGCTTTATACACTGATATACACACCAAAACAATGTATTCCGACAATAGTTTTATACATGTACATTGTAATACAGTACATACCTGGTACCAAAACGTTATACAATGTCTATATGTTACCATGTTAGACATTATTAATTCCTGATTTTTATGATAATAACACTGTAGGATAATAAACACTCTAACCAAATGCTGCTAATCAATCTTATCAATAACATCATCCCCTGATATCATCTCTGTTTCCGCGGTCGCCCTTCTATCCCGGGTTCACCTCACGCGCTGATGCTCGTGAGTAGAGCGTGCGTGACTGTGATACACACTGCGTCCACATGTGATACAAATTAAAGTGTCCTACTGTTTAAGAAGGGATAGGATATCAGGAAGAATCTTAATTTCTTCCTCCAGACCTGGCTTTCACTTTATAACTTTTGTAAAATCCATGGTGGGTTTTTTGTGTGTTTTTTTTACCATTACTAAACTCCGCCATAGTATTATTTTTAAAATAATTTCTTCCATTGTTTTCTTACTAATGAAACGTTCTTTTAACCCTAAGTTATTTCTGATAGAAATCAATGTATCATTCCGATGTATGAGTGATACCATCAACTTCAAGATGATTACACATGGCCGCGATTCGCCGGAGTTGCTGCCTATTAGAATTGTTTGATCAAATAAAAAAAAAAACGAAATTAGAATTGAGAAATTAAAAAAAAGAATAACGAATTTCATACGAAATTACATATAAAGTATCGTCAGAAAACTCTCCCATCTTGAAATTAATGTATATCAAAGGATCTAAGAACTACACACCCTTTTGTTTGTGAAAGCATCTATGCAGAGTGTCTCAAAGACAAATTTATTGCCTGAAGTAATAAGATCTATTTTGAAGGTTCATATATGTCAATAGTCTTTCCGTATATTTCATACATCTTACAATATACAATGAATTTCAAAGAAAACAAAACATAAATAGAAGTATATTATCATAAATTACTTCTGCTTGCAACATTCTTACTATTCTTCCTAGAAGATGATATAATCCATGCATTTCTAAATAAAAAAAAACTTCCGGTGTTTTGTATACTGATTTGGTAGGAATAAAAAGGAATGGTGACTGGGTATGGACGAAAAATTAAATTACAACTTAAAGAATACGAAAACGGAAAATCAATATACAGGAATTACTAGATAAATACTATCATGTTCTTATGGTTAATCAAAATGGTGAACAAAGATATTAAAATTATCGCAAGTTTCATAAATTTATTAAAACTTTTTGCAATCAGAAATAAATTTCCAAATTCGCACCATTTTACTGATAATCGATAACAATTAATTGATTTACATGCTTTATTTGAGGGAGAACGTCATTATTCATAATTACAGATGCCCAGATTGGCCAATTCTGGTTGACCATTCAACACGTCCGTCCTATATCAGTGTATCCAATGGCCCCAGTCGTGACACCACATGTCGCTAATTGGGTTCTGTGCGTCGAAAACAAAGCCCTGCGGTCGTCTTAATTCTAATTAGTGTGAAACCTAATGAGCCGAAGTGTAATAATATTAATATCGGGAACTGATACGGACCGGAATCGTGGCGATAATCATGCGGATAATTAATTATTCTGACCCCGGGGTTTGGACCGGAGGGAGGGTCTGTATACGGTAAACCAGTGTATGCTACTGTACCCGTCTGGTATATATAGGGACAGAGACGGGGCTGTAATTCACATTTCGATATCATCTCACATTGATTCATAGTGTACCTCTCGCTACCGTCTCCAAATCCCACAGCCTCGGACTACCAAAATACCTCGCCATTTACGTCACAGAATCGTGTCAGTTATGGAAAACGACTCGAGCCAAACTTCAACCTCCCCGGACCCCAATCAAAGCGCAACCATCCAGGATGTTCTAGAGGACAAACTGAACCTGCTGGAGCTCCGGATAGACTGGGCCTACGACCAGATCCACTTGTTGTACCACCAGTTAGAGGGACTGAGGAAGAGGTACAATAGGGCCTGTAAAGACGACCGCCGCTCCTTCCGGTACCACATCCGGCTCCGCATCATCACTTGCGAAGGGATGATCAACACATTCTACGAGTACGCTTGCATGAAGGAAGCAGAGGCGAAAAAATTGCGGATGACCATATTTGGTGATGTCATGAACGATAGTTCGTCAGAGGAAGAAGAGGAGGAATAAGGACGTAAGAACGAATGACAACGTCCGGAATCCCTTCTGGTCCAACTGGTCACCTCAAACAGCCTTGTCAAACGTTTTTGACAGGGGATCTAACCAAACACCACACATATCTCTACTGAGAGATACATAGAATTCTCAAAGAGCACCTATATGTCTCCTCGAAATACGCTAAACTTAATCGAGAAATCCAGCCGCCCCATGTTACCTTTTCACTACCATCACCCCCACATCTCCACCCCTCACCCAATTCCTACTAACCAACTAACATCAATGTCCATTATTCCATGTGTTTGAATAACCAAACACCTTAACGGTCCACTACTTTCCCAAACGACTTTTTTTTTTTTTTTTTTTTTAAATGGTAATGTAATACGAGATTGACTAGTTTGTAAAATCGCAAAATCGATTATCTTGTCGTTAATACTACACTATCACTGCATTCTGAGCAATTTAATTAAAATAAATCAAATGTTAATTATCGTAACGCTGGTCGTCTGATGTATATTACCGCGCGTTAGTTGACTATCATACTCCAGACGGCAAAACAGAGTAATAAATCTTCACTGTTATCATAAATTACACAGGAAATCCTACATTTGTGTTGTATTGTAACCTCATCTAGGCCATTGATATAATTTTTCCTATATTAATATTGTTTCGAAGTATCTTAAAATGTTTGCTTCGGGAAGGTATTGGGCTTTTAATGGTCATATTTTAAATTAATCTTTCCATGATATTGAGGTCTAGTCGTACAGTACACACTGGCTAGTGATCTGACAGGGCTATGTTCATTGTAATTTACCTCCCCCCCCTCCCCCGGCCTCCCAAACACCTTACAGGGACACTATCTGAGTTGGACGTACACTTGTGTTAATTAGTGTCCATATATTTTGACATTTTTTGAATCTAGTTTGGAAAAATATAGGTAAAATATCATACTCTACATACTGTATAGGATAGGTCACAATACTATATAAACTAATTCTCAGATCCCTGTGATAGTGCCCTTCTGGTCTATAAGAGTTAATTCCCTTAGTTCCATATACAGATACCCAGACACAACTGATGGGATGTTTTTTGTAAGGCTATTAGTAAAGGGATCATCTACAACAGCTCATCGATTTAACAACATATAATTAACTGAACATTTATAACATCAGTAAACACCTGATTAGGTTTTCGATATGAGGTACTGCTACTGACTGGACCTGGATACAGCTGTCAGCGGTATTGCATACCTGATGATAATAATCAGGTCTTTGGCATAATGATAATACCGTCATTTGTTTATAATTTCTATACCACCGACAGAATCACTATCCCATAATACTGTAATTAATATATCTTTGTAAGTAGTAATTTCTATAATCATACTTGTAACGAAAAGCTCTTGAACAATAAAAACAGAAGGAAGAATGAACGTCTTTGGCACTTCAGTACCACTACCTTTCCGAAACGAGATTTTTTAATGGTAACTGTGACAAGAATTTTGTAGCGTCGCAAAAATAATAAGCTCGCCGTGAATACTAACCTCATCTTCACATTTTGAACAATTTTTTTAAAGTAAATGAAATTTTGATTTTCATAACGCGGGTCGTATCATATTTCCCGTCTTCAACCTAATCACAGTAAAACAGTGAAATGAATTTTCACTGTTAGCATAGATAGCACAGATAATTTAACATTTGTTTGGTGTTGTGTCTTAGGCCATCGATATTAATTTTATTTATGCTATAATTGTTTTTAAGAAACTTTTAGTTTTTGTTTCGGAATGGTAGAGAGCCTTTAATGCTCATCCTAAAATGGTACCTTATTTACTATAGATAGCAAGTTTTACGAATAACAGGTTAAGTAAAGCTAATGTGAAGGAATAATTGTATGTATTCTCCCACACTGACCTTATCATTAATAAAAGTTCTTCTAAAAACGTAAAAGAGCATTACTAAAGCTCAACTGGAAGGGAAATAACTCTACCAACACAAATAACCTCCTGTCGACTGGGCGATTATTTTTACTTATTTCTTCTTCAGAAATCTATTGAAAACCATACGATTTAATGCATTAATTAAGTTGTAAAAATCATTCTAAGGCACAGACACAAATATATGATGCTTAATAAACATAAAGTACATAAAACATATGTACTCACTGTGACACTGACGTAAATAGAATGATTTTTGGCAGAACTACATGCCAAGATTTATTTTGAGCTCTAGTATTATAAATATCAAAATGTTGGAAATCTGTGGTGGTGAACAGCATATAAAAAGTTCTTGTTATTTGTCAGTATGAACATTACGGCATATATTGTATGCTTAGGCCAAAACAATGTCTGTTTAGGGTTACATTGGCAAAAAAAAAAAAAAAAAAAAAATAGGGTCGGTAGGTCGGCATGGTTTTTTTCTTCTTTTTTAGTGTCTTTCACTCTGAAATTATGGTCGGAACAGGAGTCTGAGATCGTAATCGCGACTTTTATTTTTTTTAGAAAAGTGGAAAAAATAGGGTCTGGGTTAAAAATTAGAGTCGGTCGGGTATCCCTTTACAGACATATTTTTTTGTTTGACCTTATGTCGTTGTGTCTGCCTTTATCCATCTTATGTTTGTTAGTTTCCTATTCGTGACAATAAAAACAGACATATTTGTTCCGTTACAATGAATTCCTTTTACTCGATCTGTTTCTATTTGTCTAATTCGATTTGACATACGATTTTTTTTACATGTTTAAAACAATTTATGTTTTTTTGTTTCATTATACACAAGAACCCGCGCCTTCTTCCTTAAAATGAATGTCGATAACCTCATTCAAAACAACAGTTATAAACTCTAATATCACTATCGAAATCAATGTCAGTTGATAAGGAAGAGAGTACTTCAACACTTATAAAAATCCATTTATCAACATAATTACCGACACAGACGTCAATCCTATAATTATGCCCATTCTCCCCGAAAGGCGAGATAAAGGCAATTTATCAAGAAGAGTGTGTTTTCTTTTAGTTATATTGGTCCATCATCATTCTAGAAAATATGTGTGTCATGTCTTTAAGCTTTCATGTACCGTTACCTGCCATGTATACCTGGCCGTCTCATAGGAATCAAGTCCGATAATCAAAGCATCCTTTTTGAGTAAACCAAGGGAAGCAACTCTGTCGGATCAGGATGAATGTGTTAGACCAAAGCTATCTATTTTCCTATTTATTTTATTTCAAACGTATATCCATTCCACCTCTAGTTTTCGGTTTAGTAAATCAGACAGTCAGATAGGAGTATATTAGGCTGTTGATGCCCATCTGGTCAAGCACTGAACCAGATCCATAGCGTATCTAATATATTACCATCTAGCTTACAAAATAAACCGAATAACCTAGTTAAAAATATGATGAGCAGCAAATGGATTTTTAAAAAAAATAACAGTATAATGATTTGTTTTCTTTCAAAAAATCGTAAAATGGAATGTTTACAATAGTCTGCATCCGTCGTTATCAGCAATAACTTGATTACAACATTCTAATATATTTTATATATGTGACATTTATGCACTGGAAACTACATTTATATCTAAGTCGAACAGTTGTCCTTGACAAATGACAAATAAAATGTGAGAAGTTATACAGAAGATAAAGTTGAATGTATTAACCGACTAGAACCATCAGTTGAACAGGTGTGGCATTGATAGTAACGTTCTTTGGTGCTCGTTTCTCTAAAACCTTTAAAGTTGCCCTACAATACATTAGTAATGCTCCTATTCACGAGACGAATATCTCAATTGGACTACTTCTATTCGTTTTCCGGTCCCCTGCGGGTGTCCCTCTGGTCCCAAAAAGATTGCTCCCGCTCGCCTTCTTTTTTGCAGGTCGACCTGTGTTCCTCACAGCGGTGTCCATGTTGTCACTACACCTTTCCACCATAGACAGCAACTGACTTGTGGGTAATATGTTTGTATGCCGAACCATTCATTATCATGTGAACATGTTATTTAGAACCAATATTGATACGAACCCGATGACATTTTATAGGATATTAACCATTTAGTCTATATAAGGAACTAGATCGAGTGAAATATAGATTTTAATGGGACCTCTATTAGCCCGACTATTAGATGGAGACTGTTTGGGTTCCTTGGGATGCCGGATAAAAATCAAAGAAGTAAATTAGCCGCAGTTTACTTTCTAAAACAAATACACTTAGGATAGAGGGATTGATACAGTGCCATGGTGATTAACAACAAACCCCGGTATGGGGCATTAGAGTCACTAAACGGTATTGATCTTCGATAGCACATTCTGGTCACAGGAACTGCTTTGTATACCCACATATAACATCCATCGGTCCATCATAAGGAGGAACGCACTAGGTATACTGTTAAATAAATGTACTTATTATCTTTGGTGCCAATAATTTAAGCACCGAATTGATTTTGAGCAACAAAAGCGCAATGTTGAATGTGTTCGCACTTTATACAGGAAATTCATGTTAGTGTAAATTTACTTTAGCGCAAATTTGTGGCGAGAAAAACGCTGAAATTTGGTAACAGGTTAATGTCCGTTTGTATCAAATAACTTATTTCAAATTAGCAGAACCACGGATTCGTATTCTTATACCCACCAATTTCCCGTTGCAATTACAGGATTTGCATTACATATTGTTTGTTACTGTCTATTACAGTTTCACTACAAGCATGAAATTAGCTATTGTTTTAACACGTTTGTATCGCAGCGTATCTCTAGTGTGTTATTGCATGGTCGTAAAAGGTGACTAACGAACCTTATCTTTTATTTTCGTCCTTAATGACTAGACCATATAAGTATTAGCAATTTATTTCATTAAATATTCGTGTTCTGGTTGAGCGTTAAGATTGGACCTGCTTCCACCGATTGCGTAATGCAAAAGGCGACAAAATTTGGGATAGTATTTCTTTTCAATTCTACTTTGGCTGAACTTTGGCTGAAATCTGCATGAAAAGGAACCCTGTCTTGGCTCGTATAGATGCCTCTTGATTGTCATGGCTCGTTGTAGATGTGATTGTCTTCTTAGAAATATTAATGAACATCTCCATCGACACTCTCACTTTGAGTTGAGCGTTTGTCCCTGTGAAACCTGTTTTGTATTCTCCACAGAAACATCCTATATAATGATAGTTTCTTATCCTGGCTACTTCTTAACACAGGAGAGTATAACCGAGTAGGGTTTGTTTTACGGTAGCTTCAGTGAGAGCACACTATAATATGGACAAAACATTACACCATGACGACATGAGGCACAACATGAAGACACTAAAGTTTAAAGCACGCAATGTATCTCATAAAATACAAGGAAGGAAGACTTTAAACGATCTCATTTTTCGAAAAGAAAAATACACAAAAAATTCATATTTCTTTTATGAAAATGAAATGATAAATGTAATTTAACTATAAAAATCGAAATGTAATATTTGAACAAATAATCAAGAAAACAAAATAAATCAAATAACTGATTGACTCGTGATCAATTTGTAATGATACAAGGCGTTATCGGTTTTATCGACGAGTCTTCATACTAACCTTGTTCTAGATAAACTTAGTCACCATCTCAAATGCAGGCAGGACGGCTTCTTATCGATGACAAAATGACAATTCAGGCCGTTTGGATAAAGCGAATGTGGTTTTCAGTGTTTAGATTTAAAGTTGTTAAGGTATTAAGAGACTCTGAAAAACTGTTTTAATGTTTAAATTAGTGATGTTTGCAAACATTAGTCTACCCTTTTTAGTGTAAAATCCATTTTATAGACGCCCTGTTAATACGTCGTACATATAACATGGGGTTATAATGGTATTGACTTCTTCCCCATTCACACTCCATACTCCTTACATAACAGATCAAAGCATCTAACAGCCCTCGACTCAAGGAATTACTTGTTGAACACTTCAAAAGTGAGTAAATATGTAGATTATCTCATTCGCTTCAGTGATGGTATCAAAAGTAAGTTTAACTAAACTGAGGACAAGGTATTTTTTAGTTTATATCCCGATGCCATCCGAATGAACCTGTACACTGATGTAGTATGGAGCAGTATATATCAGTTTATCCTGATGGGATTGGCCTTACACTTTTACTACGTATATATATACTGTCACCTCTAGTTGTATTGTGATTTAAAAGACCTACTACCTTTCCGAAATAAAACTTAGAAGTTTCTTTAAAAGAATTATAGTAAAATATCTATCTATGGCCTAAGATTATATACATTTAATTCATTTTCATATAATGTTCAGAAGGTGATCATAAGTGTAGTATTAACGATAAGCTAATCGCTATTACGACTCTACAAAATTATCAGTCCAGTTTTACGTTTCCATTTTAAAATTTAAACCCCGTTTGGGAAAAGGTATTGGGGCTTTAAAGGTCAAATATGCTGTACTTATCTGCCGGATTTTTTTAATGATTTAGAAGATGTTTACCACATTACACACATTTACATAATTGATGTTAGTTATTGTTACTTTTGAATTTCTGCTGTATACAATGGATCTCTAAAATTGACATTGAAACATTTAGTGGTAGTGTTGAATTGTGTAAAGTACACTATTGGTGAACCTATTCTTATGGTTTTACGTCATCAGTATAGGGACATATACATAAATTTATATACAAAGTGTGTTTTATATGTTACACTGAATTCAAGATGTTTTGACTTCTTAACCTTCAAATAGACAATAACCCTATTCATTGTTTAAGTCAACGTTACAAATCATGCACATACTGTCAGAAAGTGAACTAGCGAACTGTATTCAGAATTAACATTTGCAATATTTTCGATTAGGCTAAGCATTGATCGATTTAGCAACGGCAAAGATACAAACAAAACAGAGACATGTTTTATAAAAACTAACGAAATACATTATGTAATAGGGCCATGGTATCCAGAAAAAAAATCGTCTTTTGCTTGATATATTCATAATATTTTACAGCAGCCTTAATCCTGGTCGATTATAGCTCACTAATCATCAAAATTTTCATTTTTCAATTATATAAATCTGACAATGAATGTATTTCATAGGTTGTTTTTTTTACAGACCAAAAACAAATTATATGACATAAACAAGTTGACATGCCTTAGGAAAACATTTCTTCCCTTTCTTACATATATGAGTGAAATTTGTTTAATATTCAGCAATAACACCCCTTTAGACCAAATTCCATCAACATTCATGAACTTACACAGCACTTCAAAGCTTAAGTAGGTCAGACGAACCTTCGGCATTTGTCATGTTTATGGTGAATTTGCATTCAAAGACATTTTCCTTGATATTGATGAAACTGGACCCTGTTTCTGATGCTGATTTTTCTTCTACTATAGGTACCTCTAGATACAGGTAAATAAAGATTACTTTACAAGAAAATACATTAGTAGACTTGCAGATATCAAAGTTACATACCAATTAACCATCTTTTAACCTATCAAAACACACGCAGTTATAGTTATAAGCAAAACTACAATAATCTAGGACAGTCTTAACCATGTTTAATTCCTTTTATTCCTAACAGAGAGAAGGTTTACAAATGACACCATGCACATACACACTATAGTCAAGGGGCACAAGTATTCGTTACTTTTGTTTTCTACTAAATATTTCATGTATTTGGACGGTTTTTTAAACTGAGTCTCCAAGCGTGTATCTATGTGGGAAAAGCAGAAAGGAAATTAATTACATGTAGGCTACCATTTCCT
Organism: Argopecten irradians; assembly: GCF_041381155.1. Taxonomy (NCBI): domain Eukaryota; kingdom Metazoa; phylum Mollusca; class Bivalvia; order Pectinida; family Pectinidae; genus Argopecten; species Argopecten irradians. The sequence continues at coordinate 43,336,081 of NC_091134.1, read as the reverse complement.
ATGACAGCATTTTCATAATTTGTTGTTGCTTACATTTTTGTTGTTGGTGTTAATTCACAGTTCCCTCTGTATCCTTACCAAAATCAACAAATAATGTGTGATTTGCATCTAAAATATCATTAAAATAATTTGGACAATGAACACAAGATGGCAAAATGTAAAACAAAATGTGTAAATACATGGAATATATGATAAGTAAAGAATTATACTGACGAATATCTGTGTCCTCTGACTGTATATCTGTATATCATAAAGATTTTCTGTACTTCTAGGACTCGGCCGTGATGATAAAATATCATAGTTTTATTAAGGACTGATTTGTAGACGCTTTTAGATGTTTTTGCTTTATATGTGATTAGCCGACTTGACAGTATTTTCACAGATAGCCAGATTTACTCTGACACAGGGGTATTTCTGTAGTATGTTTCAATGAGATAACACTATATTAAATGGACGGGAGTTTCCACAATAGCAACGCAACATAAACATACCACAGTCTCCCAAAATATATAAACACATTCTAGAACGGAGGCCGTCCTGAAATGACCTTAACTGTTACCAGGACGAGTTCGAATCAACTAACCAACATGCAATCTCAACCCTCAACGCGAATCTTGAAACCGAAAAACGATTAAATACGAGGCCGGAAGTATGCATATAGCATCTCATTTTTTGTTTGAAATATTGGAGAAAAGAAATTTTCTTTAAAAGGTTGAATTTCGAAACAACTTTGAGTACCATGTGAACCGTGGCGTCATTCAAACATTCTTTAGAGCGACATTGAATGTCGGATTTTAATTACATCGCAGTGAGCTAGTAGCATATCCCGTGAAAAGAAACATCTAAGGTATTATTCATTGCATTCAGGTAAGTAAAATGCGCCACAATCAATGAATATGTACACACACATAGCACGGTCTCTGTAATTATGCAGTGAATTAGTTAGCCTCATTGATTGCGTCTTATCTCGCCAACAACTGGCTGTATTTCTCACGTCGGCATTCAATTCACTGTAATCCATTAAACTAACTCTGTAATTGAAGCATTTGGCGAATTGGATTGTTTAAAATCAGATTTACGTAGAATTAGTGTGTATTGTACGAGATCTGCCTCAGTGTTTATCTGGCTTCAATAACAGGTTTCATATTACCTGGTTGATATATGGAAGTGTGCAAGTGACGTAGTATGTAGACTTTGTAACATTCTGATGCCAAAACTTCATGCTCCAGTATAATGGAACAGTCTTAAAGCTTTACGATAATCTTAAGTTTTGACGTGTAGCCAATCATAGATAACGTTTTAAGAAGTTACGTCATTTTGATAAGGTGGGTAAAAACTAAAATGGAACAAGATTAAGAATCGATATGATTTTTTTTTCTAATAATTAGTCGCACCGTCTATAACTCTTTAACAAAACAAACTACATTTAGTATGAGATATGATACAGTGTAGTTAGCGTAAGTTACTTATTTATTTCTTTGACTTTTATTTGAAAACCTGCCCACGTAGATGGCAAGATTAATCATAAAGCCTATCGTATACTGACAAATGCTTTCTACTGCTATATGCATTAAGTATTTTAAATGTAATTCATTCTCAAACGGGACATAACGCCAGGTTTACATATGTATAAAACACGAGTAGAATTTAGTTATTCTTAAAAATGTTAACATGTTCAATTTTTTATGTGCGCGATTAAATTTCACGTTATTTTCACGAGCGAACAAATCGCGAACACTAATTCATGGTCGCGAAAACTAATGGTCCCTAAAACTAATGGTCGCGAAAACTAATTGTCGCGAAAACTAATTGTCGCGAAAACTAATGAAAACTTATGGTCGCGAAAACTAATGAAAACTTATGGTCGCGAAAACTAATGAAAACTTATGGTCGCGAAAATTTTCTTAGTACAGATTGGCTTTAAATCACGAAATGATATCGGTGTGAATGTCGCGCTACACATGAAGTCGCTAGTCGCCGCAAAGATTATAAATTGGTTTATATATTAGTATTCAAAAGTCATATATTGTAATTCACTTGGAATCCGAATAATTACCATATTTGCTTGGTGATGGAGCAAATGACCTTGATGAAGCCAGATGGCATGTTTTACATCACGTCTGGGTATATACCATTATCTTTTAATCCTGTCTATAAGTGTACTGTGTCTATCGTCGTTCATAGTTTGCCTGTGGTTGATAAACGTTAGAATTCATTAACAGACCTGTGTGATATAGTCGGATATAGTCAGATAAAGTCTGATTAATTCTGTCCCTTCACTCTTCTAGAGCTTGGTATAGGTATGGATATACAAAACGTACCTTAACTGAATAAATTATCATATCTTTAAATTCCTGTTCACAAATTTAACCTTATAACTTTTTGGAGAGCATTTGTTCTCAGTACCGTATATTATCTTGTGTGTTTGCAATATTCATATCGCTACGATATTCAAATATGAGTTTTTCAAAAAGTCGTACGAGGCAAAGCACTTTATGAAACAGAAAGGTATGTTTTACTGGGATCCGTAACAAGTATTCTAAAAAAAACAGTATACGATGTAGAAATCGCTTTCAACACTAGGCTTAGTACTTTACCATAGGATGAATGCAATATGGATGAAATATGTCATTGGGAAAATTAATATCGTTGGATTTCAAATCGGGTGAAAATAGCAGTCTATGATCAGATGACGTCCCTCGGGTCGGCTTTTATTTCGGTTCATTTGATATATTGAATGAACTCTGTAGACATAGTTGACCAAAGTTTTTTTTTATGTATTGCAAATGCATTTAACCATGAAATATTATGTTTACATACAATACTACTTGTTTAAAAAGGAAATGAACGAAATCGAAAAAAAAAATTTATGGAGTGAGAAACAAGCTTCTTTTGTTAAAACTTTTTTCATCACATGCATTTCAGGTGTGTAAATAAGACTGCTTGTTCACTTTAAGTCTATAAAAAGTCAGAAAAATAAGCAATAAATATCATCAAAATGATAGTGATCTTTATTTAACTATTAACAAATCATGTTGACATCTTTATAAATGATTAAGAGAATGTCCTGCAATCTACATTATTTGACTTCTGTATATCATACGTTCTACAATGAATATGAAATAAATAGATACATTGAATGATTGAAGCACTTTTGCCCCTTGCCCCTCCAAGTAGATGTGAATCACGATGTACAATAAAATTTCAAATCATCATTAATATTTTGCCCTTAAAGGAGGGGTATCACTTTGGGCCGTTTTACGGCCACTCAGTGATAAGTGAAATATTTTGCATGAAGATACATAAGGGTCAGCTGCATATTTTTTGCTATTCAGAATATATGATTTTTTTCTGCGCTCATGGTAATTTCAGAGGTCAAAGGTCAAAGGGTGAAAATTCACATTTTCATTATTCAAGTCCTAATTAATTGAAAATTAGAATATAGATAACATTTTTTGCAGGTTTTGCCTGTAAATATTGATATTTTTGCTGAAAACTAGGATTTTTCAAAGATTTGATAACATGAAATCGATGTTTTGTACTGCATAAGGATCTTGACATGATCTGCTGAAGATGATTACATCCTAGGGTCACATTGGCTAGGTCACGTGCATAAATTAGATCATATTCAATGAATGAATAGTATCATCTGTCCGCAAAGCATATGCTGTTTTCCCATGTTTAAAGCAGGATTTTTAATTATTTAGACTTGTTTTATGAGCTTAATTTAAAGCAACGCCTCCACTGAGGTAGGATGCTAGAATTATGCCTGCTGCCCCACTGCATAATTGTGAAGAGCAACTAAATTTGGAATCTTAATTTCGCGGTTATTGAGATGAAAATAGTTTACATTTTCAACCATTCCATAGCTTCAGAGTGACGTGTAGAGCTCTATTTAGGTTCTGTAATGATCTGGTTAAGATGGCAGATTTCGTTTTGTTTTTGTTCGAACATATCAAAGCAAAATTAATAAGTAGACGTGAATCACGATGTGTAATAAGATTTCAGATCATTGATATCTTCATTTTTCCTAACTCTTCAATATAAGATAACTACAATTGAATATTAAGGTATTTATTGTATATATAACGGTATTATCTATATCGTCCTGAATGGAATCACGTGACAGTATAACAACCTTAGTGAGGTTATCTTGTATCTATCAGTAACACAAACTAGGTGACGGATCCATTCTGTGTAACTAACAACCATGTGTAATAAATGTCGGTAGGATTGACACATTACCACTAAAGCCACTGACTTCCTTACAATGACCATATACAGAAGTTAACACAGATTGTTCTCCTACCGCGGACTTGGTGCTTTTCCAGTTATGACGTCAACCATCGGATATATGTTTCCTGCAGGTGTTAATTAATAAGCATATTTCCTATAAAAAGCACCAGGTACGGGAACAGCTTCCGGATATCGATCGATGTAACTAACATTGGAGAAGAACCACCTACCGAGAGGATGTGAAGTAATCAGGCATCCATTACATAGGGTTGAGGACGTTCAGACAGACTTTTACAGTAGTTGGTCGATCCCTTTTCAAATACATTGCATATTGGAATGAAATTTTGCTTAAATTGTTAAATTGAAAATGTTTTACAAGACTTTTTTTTCATAATCCTATTCTAACTAAAGAAATGTTGCATACATAACAGTGTTTTGCATGAAAATACATTAAAAATGTGTTGTATGCTCCTTCTCCTGCTTTGCTTACCAGGTCACATTGGAAAATACGGGAAGAAGGTCCATTTTTATGACTATCTTTATATCAAGAACATCGTATTTTCCTTTTATCAAAAAGTACAGTAGTGTGTCCTATGTTACTCGACCAGGTAACCATACAATCACTTGTTTGACTCTAAGTCCTATCCCCTGTCTGATATAGAACTGTTCTGTGGTATTAAGTTTCGAATTTTCAAATTTTAAACTTTATATTTCGGAGCCTTCTACAGGAGTAACGCGTTACTTTGAATTCAGTCATGAACTCAGGATAAGTGAAATTAATATTCATAATATATTATCGAAATGATTACTCATAAATATCGCACCCCGGCAATATTACTGACAAAGTCATTGTGATAAAAACAAAATAACGAGTACAATATGTTGTTACTTGCCAAGAGTATTGGTTGGACGGACTTCAAGTCATATTGAGACTAACAGACATTACAATAGAACAGTGTCATACAGCTGAACTCGCCTTCTGAGAGGACTACATGGAATTATAAATTGAAAACCAATATAGTTTTGTATGCGATGACATTTCGTGTTGTTCGTACACGTTAAGAATTCACAATAATCAAACGTAGCGAAATAGCAAAGACCTTACTTTTGTTTGTTTGTTTGATTAATTAACGTCCTATTAACAGCTATGGTCATGCAAAGACCTTACAACTTTGAAGAATGTATATAGTGAATTAAATCGTTAGGCAGAAAAACGCGAAATACAGATGACGTGAAAATATTAATAATGGTTATGATTCTTTATTCAGAAAAGGGTACCATTATCCGTATTTTCCCCGAAAAAATAGAAAGCATATATGTAAAACAAATTTTACTTAAACTTTGTCTTAAAATTGAATAAAAAATATTTATCGTTTCATCTAGTTGATATATTCTTTCTCCGATGTTTAACTAATTGTACATGTATGCACATAATCAGGAGAGTGATCAACATTTCAGTTTGTGGATATGGACAAGTAGCACTGTAGGTAGGGCGTTAGATTGTTGTATCTTCTGCCTCTATTATACAAACGTAAAAGGCGACTAAAATTCGGATATTATCTTTTCACTTCTTCTTAACTTACTTTGTTCTTCCTAACGTCTCTCTCCACACTGCCTCACTTTTAGCCTGAGGAATGCTATGGGTTCTGTCCAATGGCCAAGACACATCAAAGTCTATAAAAGTGGTAGTTTTAGCCCCTGCTTAGCGCTCAGCAAAAACATCGGACGAGTGGTTTGAACGTTGACCAGTTAGGTTGTTTTTGTTCTGAGTCTCAGTAAGATATCATTATTAATGGGCAAAAGTTCCATTATTACATCACGAAGATACAATATACTGCTGTCTCCAAAACACTCGAGCAACATGTTTAATTCATAGGAGGTCATCCTCAAATGACACTGGCTATTGGTTGGACGTTAATCTAATCAGCCGAAAACAAACATAAGGTTTGAATAAAGTAAACTATTCGGGGATATGTTTAAGGTTGTACAATATACTGTGCTTTTTCCCAAACATAATTTCAATTGGATTTGGCTAAATTATCACTGCAAGGTTTTTAAAAATAACGTATTAGCTACCATGGTATTTAGCTGTTAGGATAAGGATATGCCTACTGTTGTACGTGATACTGTGCTCGTCCTCAGACGTGTTAACGCTGTGTGTTTCATCATAAACAAATTGTTTACAAAGGCAGCATTGTATTGAGCACCACAGTTAACAACGTAGGGGAGGATACTGATGAGTTATCTATTCAAAACTGTTTCATTGATTAATGTGTTGTTTAAAAATAATTTTAGACCTGTTTCATTGTTTTATATTGTAATACATCAAACCAGCATTATGTTGAGCTATTTAAAAGCTCCGTGTCATGATTATAAAACAATAAAACTATCTCTTGTGGAACTGTTCCAGTGTTCAATGTAAAAAGGTATAATGTATGTGTATCAATAAATAAAAAATACACTTTTACAAACTTTAGTGGATACCGGGTTATTCAAATAAGACACATTTTTAAAAATATCGGGCATATCATTATTGTAGAGTTCGACGCAATACAAACAATTTTATAATCGAAGTGGAGTTCAAATACAGATACTCTTTAAACATTTCTAGGCATTAGAAAACATTTTATATTCAATAAGACGTACGTAATATGTTAAAACAAAGGTTATGTTTGTGCATATATCTCCCCTCAGTCATATTGAGCCCAGACACACAGGTAGACGAGTAATGTAATACTACGGTACATTGTAACCTGTGGGACTTTGAAGTACATATTGTTGTACCGGTACGACATTGGTGGTTGCTTGGTAATGATCCCCTACTAGGGGTCAGGAAATACGTACTACTTGTCATTTCTATGTATAAAAGATAGTCTTTACATACACAGAATTTCTAAAACAACAGTTACAAAATAACAGTATCCGTGTACAAATAGGCTGCGTCATCCATGTAAAAGGATTAGTTTACTTTTCTGCTACAAATCAACTAGAGATGATGAGTAAATAGTCATGACATATTGCCTAATCGTTATAAATGTATTCCGAGACTTCTCTATAATCTGCACCCTGTGGTATTCTATGTAAATTAGAGTATGAAAGATCTTTTGCGTTAATAAAATATCGATATACTTAAAGACTTGACAGATATCTGCAAATAAAATAACATGCGTGTTATAAGAACTGTTCCGGAAGAAATTCTTCTTAAATTTACGTAACGTCATTTATTTCTTATCTTAGATAGAAAGAAAACGGTTTTATGATAAAATAAACGCGTATGGATCACTTCCTTTCTGAAGAAAGTAAAAACAAACTCTTACTATATTTAGATGTAAGAGCCATAAAATAACTTTCAATGCAAGTTCATTCATAGAATTTTATGTAAAACTACAAGAATCTTTTAAACGAAAATTGTTAATTGTTGCAAGTAAATATTTACTTTCTGCAAGGCTAGCATAGAAACACTTCAATATTTATTTTGGAAGAGTCTTTTCTCTCGGATGCTTTTGAGTTTTTAAGAAATTGGTTCGAGACAAATTTGATGTTAATCAAGACTTGTGTTTTTGTCATTTGAGGTTGTAATACAAACTCCCAGTTTAAACATTGTCTTGTATTTTTTAACAATACTTGCAGATCTAAACACTACCCTGCCATCGAATCGGAAAAGATGGGTTGATATAAGGACATCATTGGGTCAAGCTAGAACAAAATAATATATATCATAACTAATCAATGCATATGAGTGACAAAATATTCCTTTTAATTTATTTCTTATTCTTAATAGAATAACAATCGATAAGACTCTGCTACTTGTTACACGTATCAATTTAATTTAAATCATGTGAACTTTTGGAAAAATAAAATAAAAGTGAGAAAAATAATTACGAGAATGTAAAGGAAACAGCGACCCCGTCAAATGCTCTCCATGAGAACATCGGTCATTAAGGTAAGCGTTTGAGAAGTAAAACACGTTGAATAGGAACTCAGTTAGAAACCTGCCGATATTTACAATTGAACAATGTCGGTACATACAGCCTTTGATCTGCTAATGTTCGCCTTTACATTAACAAAAGATCGAAGTTCCTGTGGTTCAGCACGACAGTTCAATGTGTAATTGTATCACCATAAAAGGTTACAGCAGGTTTCTGAACAAACATTTTTCTTTACCATACGGGATCAAAATTAATTACTAAGCACCGAGAGCCTTTATGTGATATTTATTTGTAATATCTAACATAAATTTATTCTAAATCAATACTGTTATACATACATTGTATTGGATATTTGTAATCTATTCTAAATCAACCGTATCATATATTGGCTATATGTAAACTGTAAACTGCCAATAATGACGGTCAAACAATTTAGGAATATTCAGAGACCTCGGACAATTGAGTAATATTATTAACAAATGACACTAAATTACCCTGAATTTATACAACATTATTTGACTAAACGTGGTTATTTAAATGCAAGACACAATGACAGCCCTTTATAGGAATGCGATTTTTGTGACAGACTGGTCAGAATTTTCATGACAAAGAAGTAATATCGGATTGAGAAATTGTACTCGTATATGGCAAAAATGTCTAATCAAATTATAAAGAAGCTATAACTGTCTGATATTTGAATAAGTCCTGATATATCAATCATTACACGCAACAGAGGGCCATGGCCACTGTTTAGGTCATATTTGAATCTATAATCTATAATATTATTATCTGGAACTTTTTTTTATTCTTTTCTGTTCGTGTCCGATGACTGCAATATGTTGCCTTCTTCTAACAGTGAGAGCCTTTGCATGTTATACAATACATATCGTAGAGCTATCTCACTGAAGCACACTGACAAAAACAATCACACCATATATGTCACTAAAGTAGAAGAAAGTGTTAGTGACTAAAAGAGTAACATGAATTATATCTCCCAGCAATTAAATGCATAAAACGATATTAAATTTATAAAATATTCTCAATTAAAGACTATTTAAATTAAAATTAACGTAAAGTGATTTAGCTTCTTTCAAGCTTCGCGAAGAAATATCAACACATTTTACACAATAACATAGTTGCCCTCTAAAAAGGACAACGTCACTTGTCCTGATGACATCATCCGCAAAAACGAATGCGTTACAGAGAACACGTACACTACATAATGACAACTTATATGGAGAAACAACTGTTACGAAGCATGTGTTTGGTACTTTTGAGAAATGATTAGGTTTGTTATATAAAACTTGATAAAGCATTGTATTGTATATTGCATGAAATGGCTCCAAAATTAAAAAAACAGCTAAACACATAACTGATGCACAGAGTGTAATCAAAAATATCTTCCAAAGAACTAGAGAGGGAAGTGTGATGCCATGTCAATCTATTGTAGCGTGAGCGAGATGTAGATAGATGAATAAAAAATAGTGGGACAGGGTTCAAATCGTAAAAACATCCGTAACTTAAGCTTTACATTTGTAAGTATTGAATAAGATATCGATTGATTTCAATGTCATATATTAGATTATTGAAAGTTTGCTTTATATAACCTATCATCGTATTACCCAACTCTGAACTATAGTTTATCTACACTACTGAGATCTCATTACATGACTGCACTCATAGAAAATCGTCTTAATTTATATCAGTTAGTGCGACATGGAATATTTGCCTTAAAGTAGGACCGTTTATTTAATTAGCTGCAAAATAGAAACATATGACCACTTGGCCTTGTGTATGTACCGTTTCCGATTATAATCGGTTACGAAAAGCAATTTGATACGACCCAGGAGTAGATATAGCAGGGATTCCTTGCCAGGCAGCAATTTAAAGTCCGATTAGGTTTAAATGGGTGGCAATTATCGATGAATAGACTTTGAAAAATAACTCGATAGCCCGTTAAAAATCAAATTTCAAAGTATAGAAATGAAATACACTGTGAATATCAGTAGAAAGACTTGAGCTCGTCGTGCGTGTTAACAGTATGTTAATAATACTTTATATACCTACTCTTCATTTCCCGTGTCACATTGGACAATAATGACATGTTTACGATGAATTCTCTATGAATTTATAATCAATTTATATTAAAAGCGTATCAAAGTCAAAGTTGATTAGTTTACTCAGGTAGGACATCTTTTCTTGTATTCGGTGAAACAGCAAATATAGGGGGCGGGAGCGCATGCCTCTGTGTCACTGACGAACACTAAGAACCAATTGTATAACCATCTAAATTTGATGACATGCTTTAGCTAAAATACATTAACGACTCCCGAAAGAGATCCAAAAAATATTAAGTTGTATGATTAGCATTATTGTGATAATAGATTGAATTTCTACATTAGTTTTGAGAATCATTTTATTACCCATTAATGTGAAAGAGTTTAACGTAATTTTTAGAATAATGCCACTAGTTTGGTAGAACACGCGTCATCTTTTACACAAACAGCTAACAACACAATACATGTTCTGTTGCTACTAGAAACTCTTTACCAGCGTAGTTTAACCTGACAAGTATGTTGCACACCTTAATCTTAGTCTAAGCTGAAAATACGTTTAAGTGACTTATCTAAAAGATATGTCTTGCTATAATTTTTAGTTTTTTTTTTTCTTCATTTCTTCGATTTTAGTTCATGTGGAATTTAAGTAATTATTCTTTAATATTGTGTGACACATATATAGTTCATACAGGTAATCATGAATTGGTGTGATAAACAAACAGTCAAACTTATCAGTAAGAATATACATATAGAGATAATACTATAGCTGAATAAATACTACCTATTCTATACCTAAGACGATACCTAGAGATTAGAGCACATTCCATATATACAAACACTTATATATAAGGAGAGTTTTCAAGTGATAGCTATCTCGATCGAGTCCGATCTCTATTTCAGTGTTGTCACTACCGAGTACATGTTTTTATAAAGCATGAGGACACGGCATGGAGAAAGGATCTTTCGGGAACTTTATTACAACTATGTTTAGATCTATCTTGAAATTTATACGTAAACATATATATTATATATAGCTCTGAACTAAAGCTGCACTTATATTCGTACTAACTCCTACAATCTATTACAAAAGCCAAGTTTCGGAATATAGTAGTTTGTTGCCTTTTTACCAAATGATTTCTCTCTACTCTAATTACTTGAACCCGGCCGTTGTTAATTAGCTATGTATATTTGTACTATCTATATCTGAGTATCAAATTTCTACTAATTAATAACACCTAATACCTACCATAAATATCATTCTGTGCTTGGCAGAACATCGCCCTGCTTACCCGAGTTAACTAATTTGTGCTGATAATTAATTCAATTTATTGGAAAAAACCTGACTACTTTTTGTACATATTAAGACATTATTTCAAATTAGATTACTTACCTAAGTATAATGTTCATTTAATGAGTTGGTTTGTATGTTTTAATAGCCATTAACGGATCTAAATGTTTTGCCATCAATCAATCTAAATGTATCTCGCCATTAATTTGAAACATCTGTAAATAAACCGCCACAGCTCGGTTAAAACCATTCTACAGCATCACCGAAGCAGAGAGCTTGAATTACAAAATATCATTATTGTTATTAATTCAGTAATTTAATTGCAACTTAGTAGTACTATATGATATAAAGCTTTGACCACAAGGTACCTGTAAAGGTAGTAGGGTTTTCATTATTTAGTAATAGATATGTTTATGGGACTTATCCATACCAGTCTACTAGTATGTTTGAAGTACAACGGGGTCAATAATGACGTCCCAATAAAGTCCATATTGACATTAAATAGAAATTAAATAGTAGAGAGAAAATATATAAAACTGCTTGGACTGCAAAATAGAATGATACTTCTATGTACTGTCGTTATTAAAACACCATAATAGTCTTTTGATAATTACCATAAATAAATAAGCTTATTCTGATTATATAGCCATTCGCTTCGATGATGTTGTAAAATAGTTATAGCTGAACCGTGACGATTTATCACAGAAATATCAATACTACTACATGTATATTTTCACCCCATGTTTAATTCATGTTTTAAAACTTGGGACACTAGAGGCAGATAATGTCGTTTTTCTCTTGTATGTTTTACAGTAATGATGTAAAATTTGTTGCTAAATTGCAATATTATACATGCTTTTTAATAAAGAAAGGCCCCGTTTCTAACTACAGTTGTACTTCTGACAAAACCTATCTAAAAAGTTATGCAGTTTGAGGTATATTACTTGCTGGTTGGTTTTGTGACTTGTTCTGTTCGACTATTGGCTATAAAAGGAATACAAAGCGAAAACGAAGGTTCACAATTGAGGACATGGTAAAACTTGAACATAGATTAGGTACTTGCCTTTTAAATGTTTTATTCTTAAAATTGATCAGACATGATTCTTAATTATTCAGGACTGACATTCGTTATTAGTCAACGACAATAAATCATGGATCAAGTGTGTATGCAAGTTCTCTTATTTGTATAGAAATGCCATGATCCTCGCTATGCCAATACCTCTCCCATCTATGTTATTAATGTAGCTAAGATCCCATCCTATGATGGTTAACCAAGCATCCCTTCAACATAGGTGTCATATTTACATTCACCTCCGTCATAACCTATATTTTTTTTTCTCAGAAAACACGTTGTGAAAAATATTTCTTTAGCCTTAAAAATTCTAAAATTTATATGTATGAACTCTTGATTTAGCATTAAGGCTTGAATCATTAAAAACGCACAGTATCTCGCACAAATTATCAATTATTAATCTGTTAACCGTAAATATAGTATATCATTATTTTATGTCCATTTTACAGAATTATTACAATGAATATATATCGTTTCAAAATTCTAGGTTTTCCATTATGATAATCTAAACAGAATATACATGTATATGTATGCTATTATTGATTATTGATTTACTGCTTATTAAAGCAGTATTCATCCTTACATTTGCTTTCAATGACTGAACCTCTATATTGTTTCACATGTACCGATATAACTAAGGGCATATTGAAGCGCTGAGTGAGCCGGTAGTTTTATACCGTGTTGTCTGGAGTGGCTATCAAACTAATATATTTGTATAGGCAACAGTCGTATCCTCGCGTATTCCCTACCTTAATATTGACACGCTACTCGGAGGATCAATTAAACTTTTAACAATTCCAGATCGATCAAACAGAGCGTATGTAATATTAGAGCCGTCATATACCTGTGTTAAACTGAACTTAGGGAGAACTCCTGTCGATAAATTGCTAATTAGCTTAGCTCCGGATAGTTAGGGTAAACATGCAATGAGAATATATTGATACGTGTATATATGCATGTATAATATTTTAATTTGTAAGGGTTTGCAGAGTATCATATATGGTTGGTACACATTATTCAATACCATCATAAATATCGTTAAGCCTGTAAATCAAGGTCAACTAATAAGAGCAATATTTTTCAGCAAATCAAATGATATTAGTAGCGAGAAAAAAAACCCGAGTATCTATTCCCCGAGTATCTATTCATTAGGATTACAAAATTTTGTTCTTCAAGCAAAGCTTTATTCTGACAATAATACTTCAGATCATTTATAAAATATTTACAGGTGTTCCGAGGACACGTTAAAACGTAAAATATTCTTGTCGGTGTTCTATTTTGTCGAATCTTTATCTGGACTTAAATATCTAAATTGTTCTTTACTGAAAGCAAACACAGATAGATCAGTTTATCGAATTTAAATCTAGTCCCCTTCTGAAAACCAAAAATCTATATTGACTTCCAAATGATATAACTCGTGATTAGTGATTTATAAATTTGTGACATAGGATTACCTGCCTGATCACGAAAAAACAAAAAAGCAACTATTGAAAAAAAAAATTTAAAGAAAGAAAATTATCCTAGACTTCAATGGCTCAATATATATAATTCTGGTGACAATGTCTAGAAATCCTTTTGTTTAAAGTTTCGTTTAAGTAAATCTCTTCCACATGACATCAATCAATATCACTGGGGATACATAGTTCTATCACCTGGTTAGAGAAATGCTACACGGTATAAAGGTCCTAAATCACCTGTCCAGATGTGTGTTATAAACAGTTTAGGTAGGACATGTCTACAGGCTGTAAATCTACCTACAGAGAATTTACTGCCGTGTGTTGTATCGTGTAAATGCATAACCAATTAAGATGAAAATGTGGTGTATGACAGTCATTGCAAGTTACGTAATTTACAAATGCTAAGATAACTGAGAGACTCACGATTAGATTGACTAGATCCATGTCCTACCAAGGAAATATGTTTTACTCTATAGTTTTAAAGCGATAGACAAAAAATGAATCTTGCATAACATGAACGCGTATAACCTTTCAAATTTTGTTTTATCATACATTTCAATCATTGGGCTATCGGCGAGTCATCAACAACTTTATAACAAAGAGAACACCACTTATATTTCACTTTATACAGTACAATGTAATAACAAAATAGTAATCCTAAGTTAAATGTGAACGGGGATTCCTAGGGTGATAAATAGCAGAACCAGATGTACCGGAAAATTAAGCGTTCTCTGCTTCGCTGATGTCATTTGTCCCACAAATGTCTCTATCTAAAACCGGTTTGTAACAAGTTGTGATCCCATTTGTGATATTATTCAGAAGATGTTATTCAATAAAAAAAAGGATTATTAACTCATATAAGGGAGGTTAAATGTTTATGCTCGATATTTTTGATAGTACATATATGTAGATTTGTACCACATAAGATAACATATGTGGTACTATTAAAGATACCATTCCAATGAAAAAAAATGACTTATTTATTATTTACCCATTTAAGTGAATCAACCTGTTTATGCCCGATATTTTGAAAGTAGCACTGTGTTTGTAATAAGTGCTCATAACGCATGTGATATTATTCAGGATGTCATTTCAAAAAGAAAGATTCGAATGATTATTAATCATTTGAGTGAGGTAACCTGTTTATGCCCGGTATTTTAATGGCAGATTTGTAACAAATGATGATATATGTGGTGCATATCATTAAAGATGTATTTTCAATACGACATATTTGAATTATTATTAATCATTAAAGTAATGTAATCTGTTTATGGTCGATATGTTAACGGTGAGTTTTAAACATCTTTACATCTTCCTTTTATGCAATTATTAAACCTTTTTCTCTAATCAATAAAGTTGAATGACATCATAGTTAAAATGCATAAAGACGTGGGAGAAATCATGAATAAAACATAAAAAAAACATAATATAACTCTTAAACAGCAATATCAAATCAAATAATTCATTTCAATAGTTGCATATTCGCACAATTATTCATTTCACGTAATCTTTAAATATAAATAAATAGCACATTCACTTGTCACACGCCTAAATGGTGAATTGATAAATAAAACGTCCCACGCTATACAAGTTTCTACGACAGGTAAGTCGACGGTATTTTTGTAACTAGTAACACACTTTTTGCTTTAAACAGTGAATACTTGTATTGTAAACTTTGAAGACTGGTAATGTTTAATCTAAACAAAACAGATGATTTTCACTTAGCCCAAATACTGCCAGTGTGTATTTTAATACGTTAGGGGTGGTGTTTAGTCAGATAAGAAAGAGGATTATAACGGCTGGCACGACTTAGCTGGTACACTGGCGGCTATGTAGAGAAGTGTCTCCTTGGTCTTGTGTGTTTTATTATTACAGAGAATTCCCACACGCACGGTGCTGTAAGGGACCATGTGTCAATATTGCCATTCGAAACAGATTAATAATTTTATACATAAAGTACAAACTAAGCTCTTTCTCACACAGTTGGAAAGTTGGGGTATTCCATCGTACCAACCTCAAAATTAACAGAGATTGTCCATAGTCACCTCACACATGTCCGGGGTCATAACACTATTATTCCATTTTGGCATGTAGAGATTACATCACAGACTGTGCTCAGTGATCCGACAAGATCAATTGGTCTAACACTTGTTTTAAAACACATAATAAAGATTATCAAAAAGACGGCATGCACCTTTGTTTGAGTTGACAAATGACATCCAGCACTTGAGCAGGGCTATCCAGACACTTGATTATTGCGAGGTTAAAACTTATGTATACAAGCACTTTTGATTTGAAAAGAAGAATTATGAAAGACACGAATTTGAGAAGTGCGTTCGATAAGGTTATACTTCCACTGATACTTGAGTCGGACGCATCTTTGCGTGACCTGAGGTCAGGAAAGTCCTAGAGGGATCATCAGGGTCCAAATCCTCAGCTTCTTCCTCGTCGTCATCCTCATTCACCTCGTTATTATCCTCTACGTCTCTGTTACTTTCATCGTTATCTTCCATAGAGTTCTCCGGAACGTCAAGTACCACTTGTAGAATTTCGGAGCTTCCTGGAGATTCCTCTATAGTCATTCCAATGGGTATAGACGCTACAATCTCTGTTGCTTGTCTGCTCGGCGGAGTGGCGCTTACTATGTGCGTCCGTATATTGTGTTGCCCTCCTGACCGAATGCGTTGTTCGATGTCTTCTTCGTCTTGCGTATTTTGCGTTTGGTCGCGTTGATTGTCAAGGATTGTCTGATAAGCTCGGATCTGCTCCTCGCGAACGTGTTCTGATCCGTCCGGAACACCGGTGATCTTTCGTAACTCTGCATCCTCATCAAAATCATCACCATCTTTACCATCCTGTTGACTTTGATTTTCAGAGTTAACAATGTGTTCTAATTTGTCCGGAGCTGATTTCACGGATTTCAGAGATTTCTCCCGTAATCGTCTCTTTCGGTTAGATGCGTTTGATTCTAAACCTTTTCTAAGTTGAATTTCACCTTGCGTTAAGCTCCCCGAAGATGGCGGGTAGTACTTGGCTAATTCATAAGGTGACATTTCGAAAGGAAAATATGCATTCCTAGACTTTCGATACTTCTTCAGATCAATCTCTAGTTGAGTTTTAAGTTGGCGCTCGACCTTAGAAGGGTTACCTACCTTGCTAAGGATGTGAAGCGAGTTCGTGATGCCACCTATTTTATGCATTGGAGACCCTCCTGGGTCCGTAAAATTCATTTCATCAAAACCTAACCTAGTAACAACCTTCTTCCTAAGTGCCTTACCGCCTATATGTATAGAAGGAAGAGTGCCCTTCCTGTCGAAAGTGTCATAAAAAGGCGTAGAAGGTCTAAGGTCGGGTTCTTTATCCACGAAAGCGAAGTGTTCGGGTGGGTAAGGGTTAGTGGGCCCATCGGAGTATGGGCCCCATGCGTGCCCTTTGTGGTACATGTTCTTAAATGGATTGAGGTACTGCAGTGACCTTCGGCTACTTCCCTGCAGAAACCTATCTCCGTTCAGATTTACCATAGATGGCCAGTCGACCACCTGGCGTTCCTGAGATTGCTGAAGTCCCGTTTTCACTCTTGTAGGAACATCATCACACTGAATTTCCATCATGGTGGATTTGGCACGTTCACCTCGAGTTATAAATCCTGGTACAAAACTCTGAGTATGTTCAACCACCTTTTTAGGTGCATTTGACTCAGCACATGGATGTAATTTTGTTTTTGAT
The DNA here is from genome assembly GCF_041381155.1 of Argopecten irradians. Classification (NCBI taxonomy): domain Eukaryota; kingdom Metazoa; phylum Mollusca; class Bivalvia; order Pectinida; family Pectinidae; genus Argopecten; species Argopecten irradians. Next base: position 43,318,316 of record NC_091134.1, on the reverse strand, counting down.
TTTGGTGATTGGGGGCTATCCTGACGTCTCTTATTTTCCTTAAACTCTCCCAGATACATTTCTAGTTTATCCGGAGATGGCGACGGAGGAACAGGTGACGGGTCCCGAACCCTCCCTTGTCGTAACGCCATTTGCTGTTCATACCGATCATAAAATATGGGGAGACTATTCTCGCGTCGCCATACCTTTTTCACGAAAGGTTTCAATTCAACAATCGGTAACGGGTCTTTTTGGTTGTCCTCCTGTATCCCCTTTGGGGGTTTCGCGAACATTTCCTGTCGCTTTGAGTCCATTCTACCGAGACCAGGACGTGTTCCGTTCGCCATCATAGACATTGCCATATTGTCCTCATTCTGACTAGTTCTACCGATATAAACAAAATCCTGGGCACTCAGAAGGAATCGAGTAGTGTTAATTTATTGAAAATTAAATTAAATTGTCTTTCAGATAGATTCTCCTTAATGCCGGATGGATTTGAAGGAGATATCCTAGTCCAATTAAAATTTCTATTGAGCAGTTTATAAGTGATCATAGTTACGTTGTTGACTGTTGAACACGTACTTACATTACTGTTATATATAATCCGCTGTTTTGATAAAAGTGTATAATCCCGTCTGGCTAATTTGACGATAGGGACAGAATGAAATCCCTCATATTATCGCTATCTCCTCTTTATACATCCTCCTCACTACACCAGATATAGCCGGTATGATAACCCTCCAAGTGTCCACCTTCGGTCAGTATTGGCGATTTTGTCACCTCGAATGTCCTGATTATTCCATGTTGTCTAGAGCACTCCGAGTTCACGGTTAAAAGACACAGTCAGGCATGTCTAATAAGTCCTTAAGACGTCTATGATGTATATTAATATATATAATTAAGTCCGGTATTCACAAACGAAATCCGGCGGAAACCGCACGCACATTTAACTCATGTTTTTTAAACTAGACTTCATAATTCAAATCAGTACAGGTATTTTACACCAGGTAAAATCAATGTTATGTTTGTAACAGTATGTATGTTTACTTGCTAAACACTGAGGCAACCCGCCACCATATGATACTTGATGCATTATCCAGAGGTTCGCTAGAGACACCAATGCCCAATAGGACTGCAGTAGACGATCGTAGCAACACCCGACAACAAAGTATCTGCTGGGCCTCCTCTTGTATTGATTTAAATGTCTGATTCTCCGACTGCCTGTCGTTACGCTGTGTTCGTCCTTTAACCTGTCAGAGACTCAATCTGTCCTATTAGCTTTACCCGATACCTGAAACTTTATATTTAAAACCCCATTCTTAATTCTCTGTCCTTCTGTTACAATTGGTTTAATGCTGTTTTATCTACTGAGTGTCCTGGATTCGGATAAAATGTGTTCGATTATTGTTGTTTTAACAGAGTGATAGCTCTTTTCGTTTTTGTGTTAAGCGGATCATAATTTCGCCGATCGCGGTTAGGTCCACGTAACACACGGAATGGAACACTCCAAAGATTGGCGATCAGTTCATTGAATAGAATTGTTTAATCACAATAGATAGGCATTGTCATTAAAATGAATGTCCTCTTATCGTGGATAAATATACATATAACTCAATAACCCACACAAAAAAGAAACGCTTGATATTGGTACATAATGCTCCCATTATGTAGTGAATAGAACCTATAGAATTGTCCGTCAGCGGACTACCGGAGAAGACTCCATATATCTGGCGCAACAGACATAATCAGTGATTTAATTAAGGCACAATTAAAATGTATACCAATTTGTATAAATGCACTCCACTGAGTGTTTGGCCTTGTTTGGCGTTGCTGACTAAATGCTTTACTGACAACAAACAGGAGCCGTCTTACTAATTGATCGTGGCTTACTGTAGAAGTGTGGAATCAATATCTTTATCTGGCCTAATGTATTGATAACTTCCTCTAGATCCTGTCATAAGCGTCAAACATTACTGATATCTAGGTGATGCAGGGTAGGCCTAGATCACAGCCACGGCAAAGAAAAGATAAACAGCAATACACAATAATCAATCAATACATTCTCCCTTTAGACAAATAACTTGATGTGAACCATTAAATGATACAAGTTCGATCAATTTTGTAACATTCGGAATCATCATAACCATATCTTTAATTCGAATGCACCCATTTTCCGAAAGCATTATAGTCTATGCTGTTCCGCTTCTAATACTCTTTTGAGCGTGTTCTTGATTCTTTGTTCTGTTTTCGGCATAAAACAAAACTCTACTAACAGAATACATTTTGCATTTACACTTCATGTCTGTAGACATAAACTCTGTTTCTACGACCGCTGTTTCTAATTAGCAATGATGTAGAATTTGTCATGAATATTTCAGCCTGCGTGTAGAACCCGCTGTTCATTGCGTGCTCGGAGAAGCATGAAGAGTATCTCCGATGCCTTGGCTCTGAGACAAGTTCATCCTAGAGACTATCAAAATGCTGTAACTCCCAATATACCCAAACACGTCATTAAAAATGGTCAATTGGGTTGGTTTACAATGGTTAATGCTCTGTCGACATGTAATGCCATTTCATGGACGACTTCCCCTGTGCGTAATTTGGTGTATGCTACGTGTTTTGGGACACTGCGGTGTGTCTCCCTTTAATAATGGAAGTTTTTGCCCATTTTACATTGCTTATTTACAGAAGAATACAACTACAGATCCCGATTAGCACATCCATGACATTCCCTGTCATATTTTTATTCTGTGAATGAGCACATTTTTACGCCACTACCAATGCCCAGCATGTACGGCCGCAGACATAAAAGGCGACTAAATTTGGGATCTTGTCTTTTCTCTTTATCCTACCTTTGCCTCCCTTGACATCGTCTCACTTTTGGCCTTGCATTGAGCGCTCGCCTATGTGAGGAAGGCTCTGCCCTTGCCGAAACATGCTATGGGCTATAAAAGTGGTAGATTTTACTCAGCATAAAGGGAGTTGGAGGACTGGTTTGCCAGCTGTCAGTCAAGTATTTGGTTTTCATGCAGTTTGGTTTGCTAGATTTAGCGTCCTATTAATACTGTAATGGCTAGGGTCATTCAAGGACGGCCATTCATGTGTGCAATATAAGTGGGAGACGTTGATATATCCGTGTTATATCTCTTTGCAATTGTTGAACTCTTGTCTTTTTATAGTGCTATCTCCCTATCCGCCGAAGATACCGCACAATCATACTCCACCCGGCCACATTATACTAACAACTGGCAAATTAAACCAGTCGTCAGTGAGGTGTGCTGTTCTGTGTCTTAGTGAGACATACTTTAGTGAGATAGCACATTAACACTATAAAAAGAGCAACAGTCCCACTATTACAAAGACACAACACGATTATACCGCAGCCTCCCAAAACATAAACTTTCGATTTGGTTTATTATGTTTAACATCTTGTCAACAGCCAGGATATTTTAAAAATGGCCTCATATATGTATTGGTGTTGTGTCTCCTTGCAATGGTGGAACTCTCGTCCTTTTTATGGTGATATCTCATGCATCCGAAGACGCCGAACAAGCACATCCAACCAGGTGACATTATACTGACAACGGGCAAATCAGTCGTTCCACTCCCTTTATGCTGAGCGCTAAGCAGGAGCAGAAACTACCACTTCATAGACTGTGGTGTGTCTTGGCCAGGGAACATGCAGAACCCAGAGCCTACCTCACAGGGGCGAGCGCTCAACTGAATACCAAGAGTGAGGCGATGTCGAGGGATACGTTGGGAAAATTAAAGTCAGGAAGGACGGATAGAAAAGGTAATATCCCAAATTTTGTCGCCTTTTACGATTCCTACAAAATCTGGCTTATTACGATTGCAAATGGAACAAACAAGGATTCTGTGAAAAAGCCGAGCGGGTTATCTCAGTGGATTTTGTTTCCTTGTGCAATTTTCTTCGTTGTTTCAATTTAACTTACATCATCGATGATCATACGATCTCTACACCCGTACATCAAACGACTAAATGACCTGATATGTTGTCTCCAATTTTACTATGAGATAGTCCAGGGTTGTAGAAATCGTATGATGATCAATGATGAAGTAGATTTTTTTTCCAGAGCCCTGGTCACGTATCCTTTTGTTGTCTATACAAAGTGGTAAAGGTTTGGTAGCTAGGTGGCCATTAATATGATGATGTTGTCATATTGGAGATGGCCATGGCAATTTGGTACATATGTGACCACTAATATTATCCTATTTATAAAAAAAATATTTTATTAAATTTATGACACATAGGGTTTGGAAATGGACCTTATAATTATTGTACATGTAGTAACATTACAAGTAGGTTGATCAATAGGATCCGAAGATAAATGGAGAGCCATGTCTCATTTGTATAGACAGGCGTAATAACATATATGTAACCAGGTAGGTATTGATGTGTTGTATAATATTATGGGATGGTAAGATTACGGAGATAGTCTGAGTACATTTCCCTCTAGGCGTTTATGTATAATGTATTACTCAAACTACATGTAGTTGCTATCGACACGAGATTATTCTTTGGGCGACTGGAATTACAGACAGCCTCTTCACCGTTCTGTATGTTTAAAAAGATATGCTATTAAACCCTTAAATTATTTTTCATGATAATCCATAAAGCATAATTTTAAAAGGTTATAGTGAGTTTTAAATTTGAATAAATCATGCCACATGCACACCATCGATTCATAGAGCATTTGCCATCGCCACCGTAAACTTGACGTAGCCAAGCACCCATTTGATTATACAAACAGTGACTAAATTTTGGACTTAAACTTAAATACGGAGTTCTTGCCCTTTCTAATAATTAATTGAACCTTGTAAACACGATTATGTTAGTAGATATACACCGAGCTAAATGAAACTTTGTATGAAGACTAATGTTGGAAAGATCTCGGACAAGTTAGAAAATCAGCTTGATTCGACTCTAACTTAATTACGGAGTTATTGCCCTTTGCAATAATAATTACTGAAAATTGTAAACACGATTATCGAGTTCAACTTTGTATGTATACCTATTAGATCTATATTAATATTTTGTGAACAAAAGTCATCAGATGGCTAATAACTAATTTGTATAAAATATCAGGTGACCCAATGTCCTCTTGTTTACAGTAATATTTTTTTTAAATCTCGTTTTTTTGTTGTTTCTTTTTTGTAAGGTCTCTATTTTTCGTTTGTTTCCGGACTTCATGCCATATATATAATGTAACATGATTGCTACGCCGCTTTATAATGTAACATGATTGCTACGCCGCTTGAGGCGTAACAGTAAGAATCGGATGCAAATCACACCATTTTGCAGGATAGCCATGTAGCAAGAACGCATCACGCCGATTCCGGAATACAACATTCAGTCATTTTAGTCATGTGACTTTCATCACCACGTGACTTAATTTAGGGCACATTTGAAGCAAAATGGCGGCATATGTAATGATTGTAAACGGATGGAAAATTACATATCATGACAGAACATTAAACATTAATTATCAGAACAAATTGTATTAAAAGGAAATGACATGTAAATCACGGCATCAAATGGAGCTGTCGTCTAGCAGTTGGAAATTACGGTAGCTGACGTCTCACTCACAAATATTTATAACTTACCTGGGTGCATTTTCCCAAAAATTAATAACAAACAAGAAACACAAAACATAACAGTTTATCTTAGTTCCGTTATCGAGCAAGTATTACCGACAATGACCTTTACCCGGAGATTGGTATTCTCTGCCTATAAGTGTCACCGCCATGACGGGAAAATGGGCCCTAAATTTTTCGCGGTCACATGACTAAATCAACGTTTTCTACATCCTACCCAGAAGAGTGCGCTTGCATCCTTCAACTAGATTTCGGTGTAGAACAAGCATTCGTGGTAAAAGTATTCTGAAAAAGGATTTTCTAGAAATTAATCGTGCATTTTAATTAAATCTGGTTCCATTTACAGATGGAACAAATATATCTGTAGTATATTTCTTATTTAATTTATATCACTAGTATATTTCTTATTTAATTTATATCACCATATCGTGTAACATTAATAAACAGACATATTATTAACGGGACACGGAACAAATTAAATTGCGGGATGACAGTACATACTAAAAGCGGAATAAAAACGAAGCATAGAAAAACATAGAAACATATAAGATTAAGCTCAATATTTTCTTTGCCTTTCCTCTGAGCTTAGCAATCTCTGCATAAAACCCTTTTTAATTTGTTGGAAGCAAAGTTATTATTAAAACTGTTTGTCTGTACTAGACCTGGCTACCTTGCACTAACACAAGCTCACAAATTATAAAATGGCTTTCAACAGAACAATTAAAATTGCTAAACAATATCATCATATCATTGTTTAATTTCCATATTCTGTCCAATCAAAGGGTTAAGCTTCCGCGTAGCCTACCTAGCTTTTTAGGAAGCTAATTCTTGTTAGACGTATTTTGTTATACTGTCAATTGACGGAAATTTCCGCTCGGTCATTGGTTTCTGTTTTAGTGTGTACCACTCACTTCCGGAAAAATGGCGAGAAAGCACCGCGAGAAGACAACAATGTGATAAACAAAATATTTAATTAAGCAACAGAGATAAAGGTAATTAAGAATTTGAGTCGGATTTGTATTAATTTTGCATACGTGTATTTTCATGAACAATATGCGATACCAAAAGTGGATACCATTAATCTGCAAATAATGCGGTAACTTCATACAATTTTTGTTTTGTAAATCTAGTTACTGCCAGTAGGCCTTACAAAAAGAACGAGTCCAACATGTGTTATAATTCAAGTGTAATTTCTCTTTAAATGGTAATATATTATATCATGTAGACAAACCAAAAATATCGCCATCGCCATCCAGTCAGATTTAAAGAGTCACGCCCATGCAAACAACATGTATAATTTATTTTTTTAGCATATCTATGCACCATTGTGCCTGCCCTCTAAGTCAAACATCTCATCTCTACTTCTCTGAAATACCAACATTAGAAAACATGCACAGTTTGGAACCCACACCACCAAGAGGAAATTAAAGGATATTCAAGAAAGAGTCGTCAGCTTTTGACACAGATACATCGAGTGTGATAATGGTGGTTGAGCTTCTCAACTGGGGGAAATAAGCAGATAGAAACAGATGCATTGTCATATTATACAAATTAAAACATTCCAAAACAGATAGACTGGTAACACCTTTGCATCATTCACAAATTTAAAGCACCAATATTTTCAAAATTACCTCCTGTAAATTTAAAAATCCAAATTGGTTATCTGCCAATTCAAATTAACTCTTTCCAACAAACTATCGGAAACTTGAAAGTCTCTCCCTACTTTTACTCTGAACTCAGTATAGTTATTCAAGGCATCCATCTCCTCTATTAAGTATTAAACACACAACAAAATGAAGTAATATATACACGTACATCCACATACAACCAGTAAATACATGTATTTATATGCACATTCCCACAAAATGCTCACACACAATTACACAAACATAAATATCATGTACACTTTTTTCCGATGTTCTGTAGCTCAAAGGAACACTTTTTGAGGCAGAATTTGTATTTCAAGCTACTTTTCTATTTTTAATCAATTAATGCAAGTACAACAACTTGCAGATAGTTTAACCACTAATGTGTAATTATATCTCTTCTTTGGTACTTACAGGATGGAAAGGAGGTTAGGACATCCATCCTGTATTATGGTGGTATATACAGATTGGTGCTGACTGAAATCCAGAGGCTATAGCCATGGAGGAAGACAGTTCAGGTGTGGGGTTGATACCTTTGCCTGTAACAGACACAATTCCCTTACCTGATGGATCTCCTACACCTAAAGTCAAGTCAAGAAAGTCCATTAAGTTAGTAAGATACGATGTCGGTAAAGATGAACCACCCATTCCTCTCCCTGTTACAAAGAAAGACCCTCCAAAGCCAGCCAAGGAATTAATTGCTGAAAAACTAAACAAAAAATTAAATTTTTCAAACATGGCAAAAGAGGCAGAGATTAAGGGTTCATCTAATGACTCAAAATCTGTTTCTAGTAACCAAAGTCTGTCTAAGCTAAAGCGCACCTTAATGCAGAAGGAAAGAAATGTGGAAGGACCTCTGGAACAGAGTATTGTGGATGAAATGTTCAAAGATTTTTTGGCAACTAAAATGCAACAGATAGAATCTGAGTATCAAGGTAAAGCTGATGACTCTGTATCGGGCGAGGGTCATATTGGTGAGGTGGCTGCCTCTGTGGAAGAAATGAACAGACTTCTTGATAACGAATTGACAACAATATCACAAAATACACCTGGGAATGATTCTAAAAATCGACCGATAACCAATAAAAAACATAAAACGGTGGATGATAAGGATAGTAAAATATCAGAAACAAAAATCAAAAAATCAAAATGGGACATGAAAGAAAAGCATATAAAGGATAGTAGCAAGGACAGATCAGCTGATTCTAAATTAAAAATAAAAACGGAAAGTGTTGAAGGTACAAACTTGTCTGGCCACAATGGTTCAAAATCCTCAAATCAACCTTCTTGGCTCAATTTGGAAACCTCTACATCCAAAACAGAAATTCCTCAATCAACACTTGCATCATCCATATTGAAGACAGTTCAGGAAAAATCCATGTCTGATATAAAGTTATCAACACAGCCCTCGGTGTCAGATATGATGCAGGATGAAGATGAGCATGCTAGAAATGTGAAGACAAATATAAACATTGCACTGGCTGCTCAGTTTGGTAAAAAGATGCAAGCCAAGAAACAGATGTCACTGAAGATAAGTCAAGTGAGTGCGGAATTCATCTCTTCAGGGGAGCGGACAGGTGCAGAACAAAAGAAGGCCCTAGAAGATGGTATATATTTTACCTTTGAAAAGAAAACTATGGCATAGACTTAAACATTCAATAATGATTGATCTTGAATCTTCAAGTACAAAGAGCATTTGAAATTTTGAATTTTTCCATAATAAGATGCACATATTTTGAAAGAAATTACTTAATGTTGTATATTTACCAGCATTGTATTTATTAGAATTCAGGTTAACGTGTATTGTGTAAAGACTGGTCAGGTGATAATACTGTATAATGATGTAATTACCTGGTATATAGGAATCATATAATCTATAAAAATCTTAAAACATTGCATTGAAACAGATGGCAATGTAACATCTTTTAAAGGTGAAGTCCTATCGTCTAATGATGATGACTCGGATAAGCATGACAGTAATGATGAGGATAGCGAGGAAGAGGACGAAAATAATGGCGTCTCCGAGACAGGATCACTGAGTGACTCAGAGAAGGACACCAAATCTTCTTCTTCTAAGTCCAAGAAGAAGAAAAACAAGAAAAACAAGAAGCACAAGAAAAAGAAAAAACACAAGAGCTCTAAAGATCATGAAAAAAATGGTACAAAGCGAGATGATTCTAAAAGGAAGCACAGATCATCCTCAAGGTTTGTATAATCAGTTGATAAAATATCAGGGGTAGATACACATGTACTGATACAATGATACTGTCTGTCTTTTTAGTTCTTCAGAAAATTGCAAAATGGCACCTCTTCATCACAGAAATTTTAATTAGTAACTTAGCTGAGGACTAGATATGAATGATGATACCTTGACCAGTATTCTTAAAATATCTTTTTGGTAAGAAAAACACTGGCCAACAAATTGCAGCTGTTTTAAATTTATTATTTTCATCAGGCAAATATATAAACTGCATATTTTTGGAAACAATTTCCAAATATCTAAATTTGTGATAAACAACTGTTTAATTTTAATAACCACAAAATGAATATCAGACACAAATGGGGGGATTTATGTAGCAAATGTATATACTTATCTAATTATACCTCCTGCAAAGTTGGGGCAATATAGCAAAGTATTCATAATCATTTCAGCCTGACAATTGTAAAATTGTTATTTTTATAGGTCAAAGTCACCAAAAAGACACAGGAGCTCTCGTTCTCCAAGCAAAAAAAGTCGTAGATCCAGGTCAAGGTCACCAAAATGGGAGGATCGAGGATTTGATGCTTATGCCTACAGGTAACTCTAAATACTTAAGTATATAGGCATCCTTAAGCAGATTCAAGCATATTACTGCTTGTAGTATGATTATTTGTTATGTCTTTACTAAGTAATACATTGACCTACACCTGAAGCAATGTTAAGAAGGCCATATGAGGTTGATAAGATGGTAATCCTGATTCCACTTTTCCCCTCTCTATTGTATAGAATATCAGAAACACTAGAGAGTAAATATTACAACTACACAAATGATGGTTGTTCAGACTTTAAGACCAAATTCTATGAACAAGATAAGTGATATCTTCAATTATATTTACATTTTGGGTAAAAATATCGATCATGGGATATTGTTTCCAAAGTTAGAAGCTGTGCATGTACCATGTAATTTGATGTTTGAGTTTTAGACTTGCATTATACATATAACAGCTTGCAGTATATATTATGTTGTGTATAATGGCTATATGCAATGTAAAGAAGTCTGTTATTTTATCTGTATTCATAGGGACACAGAACGCAACAGGTCAAGGGATAGAGACCGGGGTCGTGGCAGATCTCGGGACAGAGACAGATCCCGAAATCGATCTAGAGACAGGTCAAGGGACAGGTCAAGGGATAGGTCAAGGGACAGGTCAAGGGACAGGTCAAGAGACAGGTCAAGAGATCGACAAAGGAACAGATCTAGAGAAAGAGGTCGTGATCGGGGAAGGTCTGACAGGAGGTCAAGGTCACCTGAGAAGGCGGTTGATCTTCGTGTGAAGATTGACAAGGCCAAATTAAGAGAAATAGCTATGTAAGTATTCTGAGGGGAAAGTCGATGATAGTATTGGAATTTTGTCTGTCACCATGAGAAAACTATTCATGTATTTTAAAATAGAAAATAGTAGATAATATATGTATGTGTATATGTATGTCATTTTACAGTACTTGTTTGTGATTTTATTGAAGGTTTTATCAAACAAGGGACATTGGTGACCAAGTTGTAAAGTGTCGATTGTTTTTCTTCAGGACCTTATGCTTTCCTTCATCTTCTAAACCATTTGCATCCTTAAATGACCCTGGCTGTTAATAGGACAAAAGGCAAAAACAAACAAAAATTTACTCAATAAAAATCAAATTAGGAAGTAATTTCAAATTTATTTTAACTGGTATTACAACAGAGGTGTATATTTGTTACAGTAAGAACGTGCTGGCGATGGCTAAGTCTGGTCATGCTCCATCTGTGGATCTCACTACAATAAAGGCAGGAGGTACATCAGTGGACGAACTTACAGGTAACTCTTAGTAAATATCTTAGTACTCTAGAAGATGATTGTAGATAAACAATTACTAGTACAAGTTTTAATCAAGTAACCCTGATACATATTTCTATCATTAGATATATGAACTATTCATTTGTGTTGATTTTAGACTTCTGTAAGAGAATATCGTCTAAAGAGAAGAATCGGGGCACAGAGTCATTTTTGTCCTCATCATCAGACGAATCAGAAGCAGATGAAAAAGATGAGGAGGAAAGTTTCATCCATCATCCATTTAAAGTGCGAGAACCATCTTCTAGTATTGTGATGAATATAAGGGTAAGATGCTTCAATTTCTTAATCTACCAAAGTCAAGGGGAGATAATATTTATCAAAAATCATTAATGTGATCAGTTGCGTCTGTGTCACCTTTGAAAACCAAGCAACATACAGGTATCATTATGTCAGCAATGGTATGGCGCAAATGTACAGACGTCTGGCCTATACACACCTTCATTCCTAACATGAAGTGCTTTGTTGGTGGAATGGCTTTTTAAGTCCAAAGGTCAAAGGCCAATTATATTATGAATTTTGCGTTTATATGACGAATTGCAGGCTATGTCCAATTGCGTGGAATTGTTATTCTTGTTGAAACTATTTTGTTTTTGATTCAAATGCACTTATAGTTTGAATGTTTTTTTATCAGTATTACAAATACTGTAAAGATGGCATTGTTCACATCTGATACAAATGTTTGAACAGTGGTTATTTGTTATAGCTGTATTAAGATTGATATGATCTTCTGTTCACTAGAACGCTAAACCTCTGCCAGTGTTGACCCCACAAGAAAAGATTACAGAGCAGTCCAAGCTGAGAATGCAGTTCCCAGTGTCTAGTGGTAGTGTACACCGTTTGAAGGAGCCTGAGTGGGTTCCTGTACACACAACCAATGCTGTAGCTTTAATTACAAACACACCGGCCACTGCATCATTGTCCGCCCCCGCCTCTACTGCTACAGCATCAACAACCCCCAGCTCAACTGTATCCACCGGTACCCCAAAGTTTGTACCTCCACCTCCAACTGACCCCCCACCCCCACCCCCAGAGGAGAAAGTGTTCCCAGATACACCAAGTGCAGTAAGTAGCATTCTGAGTAAACCCAAAACCATTTTCTACAGTATGCTGTAGCACAGGGAAATTTTATTGACTGGAAACTTTTATTTGCGAAACTTTTCAATAAAGAAATTATTAATTCTTCTTTGATTGTATCTTCTATTGGAAGTTTTTAACCAAATTCTTGTTGAAAAGAAACTTTATTTTATCATTAAAAAGCAATTAAAATTTGAAAATTTACACATAGATGTAACAAAAACAAAACAAAAAACCCAACCCAAAACAATATTTCCTGGAAAGTAATTTAAAAATTCCCCCAGAATTAAATAAAGTACTTTTTGATTTTCAGCCCATGGATATTGGGGCAATCATTTCTGAACGTCTGCTTGCTGTGAGAAAACTGCAGGAAAATCCTAAAGATATTTCTGCACTGAGCAACATTGCTAATGCACAGAAAAAGGTTGGTTCATCAACATTAGAAGACATTCTTATTTGATCCTTCAACCTTTTCAATATTTTAAAGAGAATTTAGAACACTCCTCATAATGTTGTTTAAAAGCTTTTAAGGCTAACCTAGCTGGAAGTGACTCAAGGTTATCAATGTTTGTATCTCTACAAACTACTGTTCAAATTTTACAACTCAATTAATGAAAATAGATACATAATTGATGACGTACACACTACATAAGGTAATGAGCATTTTCATTATTACATTATTGCCCTAGGTCCCAGACAATGTGTTTATACAGATTTGTCAATTTTTTTAAGGTTTACAATGTGTTGATTATATGTCTTCTTTCTAGGCAAGCATGTGGGCTGCATCCAAAAATCTGCCAGGCCAATTCCTGGGGTCGACTGGTGCTCAGATTCTGACCCCAGAGGAACTGAGTGGCACGGACAAACGACACCAGGCTTGGGCCAAGAAGGTAGGGCAAGGGTTGAACTGTTGATTGTAACCCATAAACATGTCATCATTCAGTTGAGTTTGTTTTGCATTCATAACTGTTGTAAACATTAATCATCCAAATGTACAATGGAGAAATCTGGTTTAGTTTGTTTATTGTAAACAGGTAGTAATTCATATTTACCAGTACATGTATGTGTTTGACTGAAAGTTTCAATTTGAAATTTTAATTGAAGTAATCATATTGGGCTACCACTGAACAAAGCAGAAAACAATGAATATGTATCTACTGGGAACAAATACCAGGTAGTAATTTCATGTATTTTTTGGCTGATTTAAGAAAAGGAGAATTCTGATTTTAATTTGTTGATCATAATGATAATATCTACTGGTATTATTGAGAAGTAATAAGAATTTTGTTATACTGTAGACGATAAGTTTAATGATGTACATGTATTTATAAAACAAAAAACTCACTGTATGTAGCAAATCAAGTGATACATATTATATACATTGTATAGACAATATCCAGGTGTATGCTAAATCAGACTTGCAGCTATGTTAACCATCACCTGATACTTAATTGAAATGAAGGCAATACAAACTCAACTGAATGATGAGGCTAACTATCTATTTCCAGGTCCTAGTACAGACACCAGCTGTCTGTCCGTGCCGCTACACCGACTATTGCCATGGACATCTTTGTGCCTCATTATTGTGGTCCATTAATGTGTCATGTGATATTCATCATACTTCTCATAATTTGTATTGGTATTTATGCATGCATAAACAGAAATTTCAGTCAAATCTAAATTTTAAAGACAAATTGAGTAAATGGCTATCACACACTGTACCACAACATGAGGCACATTGATGACCATACTAACGATCTCACAGACATATGCTTCTGTACAAACCAGGTATATTGGTACATTAGCATCTGATCTGTGATTGTTGTAAAAACATACCACACCGTATCACAGAAGCAGTAACAAAGTGTAGATTTCAGAATTCTTATTGTTGAATTTTTATACTTAAAAATAACCCTACAGATAAAACTAGGGTATGATATTTTCAAATCTTTCAAAAAAAATGAAAAATCCTATCTGCTTCTATCATACAAATCTGTGAGCTGGAAGCATATTTAGATTGCACCTACTATTCTCTAGACCAGGTTTTGTTGAACTGAAACGTATTTCATTCGGATCAAATAAATGTCATATTTGGCATTCAAATTGAAATCTGGAACCCTTATCACAAAATTACCACTTCATAAAAAGTGTATTTAGTATGAAGGCCTGGTCTAAAGATTTCATACCTTCCCTAGTGTGGTATATGTTGGTAGGTGCAATTTGTATGCTACCTCTCATTTAATGGCCAACAGCTTCCATAAAAGACAGCTCCCTGTTGCCATGGCAACGACCGATGGTGTCACTAGGAGATCGTATGTGTGTGACCTTGGCCTTGTGTGTCACTACACACCCACCAGTGATCAGCGTGTGGTAAGTCCAGGCAGCAAGGGCACATAATCCAGCCAGCAAGGTGTCCAGGAGGGGGTCAATTAGGAAATTATAGTTACTTAGTTATGTCTTATGTGATATTAGATAAAATTCCATAAAATTTGTTGTCTTCAAGGATTCTTTGAATTTTGCTTCATATATTATTGTATATTTTTAGTGGCAAATTATTCTAGTCAATGCTCTATGAATATAACTTTCAGTGTAATGAATTTTGTCCATAGAGCTAGCTTAAATTAGTTTTGATGTCCAAGATTTAATATATATCTATATATATTGTTATGTATTTATATAAACATTTTCTATAAAGTTCAGTGTGAATTTCATATGAAGCTTCTAAAGCTTAATAAAAGTTATGACAGATTAGATTAATGGTGTTTTTATTTCTTACTTTCACTAAAACAGGGATATCAAATTTTTGTTTGTCCGTTTGTCACACTTCATTTCCATGCAATCACTTCAACAAATGTGGCAATTAAAAAAAAGTTTACACACGTTAGTTTGGCCTTTTCGAGTTAGATTGGCACTCTTCAAAGAGGTAGTTTTCTGTTACATGAACTTATCAACTCATTCACACCTGGACGACCATTTGAACTCTTCTGATTAACAGACTGGGGCAGGTCATTATGGATGGTCTTTGGGGAGGAATGAGTTAAGGACTTGTTGGAGAATTTGAACTGAGCAACAGTTTATAAACAAAAGCATTATTATTTATTGTTTCTTTATAATTACTATTACAAATACTATTGAATTTACTTCAGTTGTTTTTACCAACATGTGTTCTGTACATTTTGAGACTGAATGGTAAACAGTATGTTTTGGATTTTGATACTATATCTCAACTAGGAATTTTTAGTAGTAGTTTTCTGAAGATTTAGCTGTAATTATTTCACAAGTGAACCAATTGAATATCTTGGAGGAGAGGTGGCCATATTTGGCTTTGATAACTGAAGTTTCTTACCATTAATTCCCACAAGATACTGTAGGGATCTATCATTTCTAAGTTTCCCCTGGTTCCTATATGTACATGTTATATTTGAAAACTGATCAGAAAGCAACGTTTCAGAGAGGGGACTGAAATATGCTGCCAGTAACCACAATTTCTCATAAAGTTCCAAAAAGTTCCTTTTCAAATTTCATGTGTAGTTCCCCCCTTAGCCCTAGTCAAGCCTATTGGATATCAACATGGCCACCAAAAATCAACTTAGCCAACAAATGACCATCTTTGAATTTGACATTTGAAGTTTGTGACTGGTTAGTTTATAACTTTATCTGTGACTTTCCTTTGGTGTTTGATCAGTTGGTGATATGTAGATCTAGACAAGTGGTTATTTATTGTTGTCTATATCTGTTGCTACAGGACCAGTTTAAGAAAGCAGCACCCGTGAGTGGAGGAATTGGCATGGCCCTGCTGCAGAAGATGGGCTGGAAACAGGGAACTGGTCTGGGGAAGAACAACGAAGGCTCTCTTGAGCCTCTTAAACTGGACATAAAGACTGACCGCAAAGGTAATAATGGGACTTTAACTGGTAGTGGAAAGTCTAGATAGTATTCCACCGTACTGTAAGTACTCATGTCATCTGCCATCCTCAATAATCCAAGGGTTACTATCACTAATATCAAACCCTGGATAATCTAATAGTAAAACTGGTGGCAGTTTAGGAGAAAAAAAGAGACCAATCACAGGTCTGCAGAGACTTCTTATGAAGATTACAACTTCAAAGCAACACAATCAACACAATATACTGTTATGCAATTCCTAATGTAAATTAATATGTAAATAAAAGGATCAAAGTACCTGTATCAACTCATTTGCCTCCAGTTTTACTATCATATAGTGCAGGGGTGGATATAAAATCAGTAATAGTAACCCCTGGAGTATCTAGGGTGATCACCTCCCTGTTTTCTGATTTATCAAACAGTAGTGTATTCATGCAACTTCAGTTCTGTAGTGTGATCAATGCATACTCAGCAACAGCAGGTATAATCTTTAAACATAAATGTTAGCCGTGTACTAGCAGGGTGAGTAACATGTGATCAGTCTGTAACTATGCTTCTTTCCAGGACTGACGTCCCAAGAGGAACATTCCAAGAAGGGACGAGGAAATCCAGGAGGAAAGGGACACGGAGGTGGAGGCAGTGGAGGAGGGGCAGGGGCAGGTGTTTTCACACATGATCTCTCTAGTGAGTAATCTGCATGGATTGAAAATCAGTTGATCTGGTGTCAGTATACATGTAACTGGGTACAGTGTTACTGAATACAGTATACTGTTCAATGTCATGGGTAACTATATGGACAAGAAATTTCAATGTTACAGGATACACAACAAAACATACCACAGTCTCCCAAAACACACAAACTCACCACATACAATATAATGCATTCAGATATGCTGATATGGTGTTTAGTAAACTGAGCCTAGTGTAAATCCTATTCTAAGTGAGTGAAAGACTATGTAATAAGTATGGGATTTCAGTATATGTAGTGTAGTGCCGTTTTTCCCCTAGGTAAACACCCTGTATCAGCCCTGATGGAGTTGTGTAACAAGAGAAGATGGGGCCCGCCAGATTTTCAGCTCATTCATGAAAGTGGACCAGACCACAAGAAACATTTCCTCTTCAAGGTAAATCTATCTATCAATAAAGATATAACGGTATGAAAAGGTCATTGATTTGTCTTAACCTGTACTGTAACAAATTCAGTGAAATCATTCAGATTATTCATTTTTAAAACTGTAGGCTTGAGGACCAATTTTTTCTTTGTATTACTGTAAGATAGGTATAACGATCTTTACTTGATGTGTTGACCTTTATTAGGTGTATTGACCTTTACTTGGTGTGTTGACCTTTAGTTGGTGTGTTGACCTTCACTTGGTGTGTTGACCTTTACTTGGTGTGTTGACCCTTACTTGGTGTGTTGACCTTTACTTGGTGTGTTGACCTTTTACCTGGTGTGTTGACCATTACTTGGTGTGATTACAGGTGGTGATCAATGGCAGTTCATATCAGCCGTCCGTAGCCAGTAACAACAAGAAAACAGCCAAGGCTTCTACAGCTGCTGCCTGCCTCCAGGAGCTCGGTCTCATTCCACGCACCTGACCAGAACTGATACCTGTACAAAACTTTCTAGTCATGGTGTGCTGGAGCACCAAAGAAGGGCCATCTGATACTGCTTCAAACCTTCCACTGCCTAAGTTTTCTTTACCACAAGAAAAGCAGTTTGCAAAAGAGCTCTCTATAAGGGTAATTTACCCAAGACAAGAACAGATTGATTGACAGACTTCTCTATGTCCATGAAACGAAGGCTCCTGGGGACTTAATTTAACAAACTTTCACTGATATTGATTGCTTTGTCAGTTGAGTGTACATAAGAGTATTTCATTAATATCTAGGCTAGGGTACATCTGTTTTCTCAAACTCATATATGATGACAATTTTTCCACTGAAAACATTCTTTTGTGTGGACTATTGTCGGCTTCATTTATTGGTACAGAAAGCTGAGAGGAAGAGACTTAGAAATTTGAAAAAATAAACATTTCCAAAAGAAAATTAAAAGTTGTGTCATACATGTACAATTATATTGTTGTTGATTTTTTACAGGACATTTCTTAGTAATTGTTCATGACATAACTTGTTACATATCACCTTTTTACAATTGATGTTTTCACTTTTGATATGTATGTTAGTGCTTCTTTGTAAAGAAGGAAATTTTAACTTTTAAAAGATTGTTTCTTTCAGTAGAAGTCATTTCTTGTGAGACGAGATTAAGATAAGACGAGATAAGATTAAATATGATCACATTTCATGGATGAAGTAAAGAAATGTATGTGTGTAGTGTAAATGACATGTAGTGTATACAGTGGTACATGTGTAAATGTGAGTGTTAGCTGTAGTGTTACAGAGATATTCAGTGGTACATGTGTAAATGTGAGTGTTAGCTGTAGTGTTAGTGTATACAGTGGTACATGTGTAAATGTGAGTGTTAGCTGTACGTATATGTAGTGTTACAGAGATATACAGTGGTATATGTGTAAATGTGAGTGTTAGCTATAGTGTTACAGAGATATAAAGTGGTACATGTGTGAATGTGAGTGTTAGCTATAGTGTTACAGAGACATACAGTGGTATATGTGTAAATGTGAGTGTTAGCTATAGTGTTACAGAGATATAAAGTGGTACATGTGTAAATGTGAGTGTAAGCTGTACGTATATGTAGTGTTACAGAGATATACAGTGGTATATGTGTAAATGTGAGTGTTAGCTATAGTGTTACAAGAGATATAGTGGCATATGTGTAAAGGAGAAGGTGACTCGAATATGGCCCCAAAATTAATTCTCCAGTAAAGAACAACATATTTTGCAATATAACAGATGAATACATTTGCTAACACATAAGTTCCCGAAAATATCCCGCATGTGCCAATTATGTTCACTATGACGTCATCAACATGCAGTTTCCCGCCATATTCACAAAAATCCTTGAAAAATCATACTTTTTGAGTGGTTTTCGTGGAGCAGAAAGAGATTTTCTCACGTTGTGTATCGTGTATTTACGCATATCCATGCAAAATATAATGTTGCTCCAAGGTGGCGGCCAAATCCATTTCAAGCCTTTTCTAACCTAAAGATGATGAATTTTCTAGCAAAATTTGGCGAGAAGAGGAAAATCATCAATTTGATGACGTCATAGGTGGAGCACATCGTGTACATGGTTATAAAAAGTTATGTTTTGATGAATGGCAAGTATGAGAGTATTTATTGATGTGAAATTGATGTGGATCAGATTTAATATTTTTTGGCCTGAAAAATTAAGGCCAATTACTGGTCCTATCATATCTACTCCTTTGAGTGTTAGCTATAGTGTTACAGAGATATACAGTGGCATATGTGTAAATGTGAGTGTTAGCTATAGTGTTACAGAGATATACAGTGGTACATGTGTAAATGTGAGTGTAAGCTATAGTGTTACAGAGATATACAGTGGTATGTGTAAATGTGAGTGTAAGCTATAGTGTTACAGAGATATACAGTGGTACATGTGTAAATGTGAGTGTAAGCTATAGTGTTACAGAGATATACAGTGGTACATGTGTAAATGTGAGTGTTAGCTATAGTGTTACAGAGATATACAGTGGTACATGTGTAAATGTGAGTGTTAGCTATAGTGTTACAGAGATATACAGTGGTAATGTGTAAATGTGAGTTAAGCTATAGTGTTACAGAGATATAAAGTGGTATGTGTAAATGTGAGTGTTAGCTATAGTGTTACAGAGATATACAGTGGTACATGTGTAAATGTGAGTGTTAGCTATAGTGTTACAGAGATATACAGTGGTACATGTGTAAATGTGAGTGTTAGCTATAGTGTTACAGAGATATACAGTGGTACATGTGTAAATGTGAGTGTTAGCTATAGTGTTACAGAGATATACAGTGGTACATGTGTAAATGTGAGTGTTAGCTGTACGTATATGTAGTGTTACAGAGATATACAGTGGTACATGTGTAAATGTGAGTGTTAGCTGTACGTATATGTAGTGTTACAGAGATATACAGTGGTATATGTGTAAATGTGAGTGTTAGCTATAGTGTTACAGAGATATACAGTGGTACATGTGTAAATGTGAGTGTTAGCTATAGTGTTACAGAGATATACAGTGGTACATGTGTAAATGTGAGTGTTAGCTATAGTGTTACAGAGATATACAGTGGTACATGTGTAAATGTGAGTGTTAGCTATAGTGTTACAGAGATATACAGTGGTACATGTGTAAATGTGAGTGTTAGCTATAGTGTTACAGAGATATACAGTGGTACATGTGTAAATGTGAGTGTTAGCTATAGTGTTACAGAGATATACAGTGGTACATGTGTAAATGTGAGTGTTAGCTATAGTGTTACAGAGATATACAGTGGTAATGTGTAAATGTGAGTGTTAGCTATAGTGTTACAGAGATATAAGTGGTATGAGTGTTAGCTATAGTGTTACAGAGATATACAGTGGTAATGTGTAAATGTGAGTGTTAGCTATAGTGTTACAGAGATATACAGTGGTACATGTGTAAATGTGAGTGTTAGCTATAGTGTTACAGAGATATACAGTGGTACATGTGTAAATGTGAGTGTTAGCTATAGTGTTACAGAGATATACATGGTAATGTGAAGGTGTCTATGTGTAAGAGTATACAGTGTAATGTGTAAATGTGAGTGTTAGCTATAGTGTTACAGAGATATACAGTGGTACATGTGTAAATGTGAGTGTTAGCTATAGTGTTACAGAGATATACAGTGGTACATGTGTAAATGTGAGTGTTAGCTATAGTGTTACAGAGATATACAGTGGTATATGTGTAAATGTGAGTGTTAGCTATAGTGTTACAGAGATATACAGTGGTACATGTGTAAATGTGAGTGTTAGCTATAGTGTTACAGAGATATACAGTGGTATATGTGTAAATGTGAGTGTTAGCTATAGTGTTACAGAGATATACAGTGTAAGGTTAAAATGTGAGTGTTAGCTATAGTGTTAGAATTACAGTGGTAATGTGTAAATGTGAGTGTTAGCTATAGTGTTACAGAGATATACAGTGGTAATGTGTAAATGTGTGTTAGTGTTAAGAATATACAGTGTTACAGGATATTACAGTGGTAAGTGTGTGTAAATGTGAGTGTTAAGCTATAGTGTTACAGAGATATACAGTGGTATATGTGTAAATGTGAGTGTTAGCTATAGTGTTACAGGATATACAGTGGTAATGTGTAAATGTGAGTGTTAGCTATAGTGTTACAGAGATATATACAGTGGTACATGTGCAAATGTGAATGTGAGTGTAGCTATAGTGTTACGAGATATACAGAGATGCAGTGGTATATGTAAATATGCTATAGTATATGGTACATGTGATGTTAGCTAATCTTGTAATCTTGTAATAAATGCTGTCCCCTCAGTATACAAGTCTTATGTTTTCCATAACTGTATGATGCTATATACATGTTGAGTGGAGACATACTGGGTATATGTATGTACCTGAATCTGTTTCTTTCCAAATCTAACATGCTGGGAACAGAATTGAAATATTTGCTGTTTTCTGGCTCTCAATGTATAAATGTTTATTATTAATTAAAAGTACTTTTGACTGGTTTTTCATGAACACTGCTATAAAATCATTACAATCTTAAAGAGTTTAAGATGTCTAAGGAAATCTGCACCAAAATAGATCAGATCTTGTAATTGTATTAGGAAAGTGGAGACTTTTGGATATGAATGCAATTACTATAAAAGGTCACGTGGAACACAAAAAAAACCATGAGGTGACTTTGAGACGAAACAAATTTCCACGTGTAGTAATTTTAAGAAACAACCTCCAAGACGTTGTAATAGTGCTAAAGCAAACAAATTTTAACATCGTTATGATGGTGCAAAACAAACAAATTTCACATCGTTGTAATGGTGCTAAGCAAACAAATTTCACATTGTTGTAATGGTGCTAAGCAAACAAATTTCACATCGTTTGTAATGGTGCTAAGCAAACAAATTTCACAATGTTTTGGTGAGAAGCAAACAAATTTTCACACTTATTTGTGATGGTGCTAAACAAACAAATTTTGCATCGTTGTAATAGTGCTAAAGCAAACAAATTTTCACATTGTTGTTATGGTGCTAAACAAACAAATTTCACATCGGTGTAATGGTGCTAAGCAAACAAATTTCACATTGTTGTTTTGGTGAGAAGCAAATAAATTTTCAAATCGTTGTGATAGTGAGAAGCAAACAAATTTTCACATCGTTGTGATGGTTAAAGACAAACAAATTTCACATCGTAATGGTGAGAAGCAAACAAATTTCACATCGTTGTGATGGTGAGAAGCAAACGAATTTCAAATCGTTGTGATGGTGAGAAGTAAACAAAAATTCGGTCACATCGTTGTGATGTTAAGAAGCAAACAAATTTCACATTGTTGTGATGGTGAGAAGTAAGCAAATTCTTAGCCATCAACAGATGATGGTGCTATTCAACATCGCTTTTTGTCCGTGGTGAGAAGAAGCAATTTTTATATCGTTTGTCGGAAAGCAAACAAATTTCACATTGTTGTGATGGTGAGAAGTAAGCAAATTCTTACATCGTTGTGATGGTGCTAAGCAAACAAATTTCACATTGTTGTGATGGTGAGAAGTAAGCAAATTTTAGCACACCATCAACAGAATGGTCGGCTATTCAAATCGCTTTTTGTCCGTGGTCCGTCGTCCGTCGGTCCGTCCGTCCGTTAACAATTCTTGTTACCGCTATTTTTCAGAAAGTACTGAAGGGATGTTTCTCAAATTTCACATGTAAGTTCCCCTAGGGGCCTAGTTGTGCATATTGCATTTTGGGACCAATCGGTTAACAGTCGGCCATCTTGTTCTTGGATTTTGACAATTGAAGTGTGTTACCGCTATTTCTCAGAAAGTACTGAAGGGATCTGTCTCAAATTGCATGTGCAGGTTCCCCTAGGGGCCTAGTTGTGCATATTGCATTTTGGGACCGATCGATGAACAAGATGGCCGACAGGCCGCCATCTTGGATTTTGATAGTTAAAGCTTGTTACCACTATTTGTCAGAAAGTACTCAAGGGATCTGTATCAAATTGCATGTGCAGGTTCCCCTAGGGTCTAGTTGTGCATATTGCATTTTCAGACCCATCGGTGAACAAGATGGCCGACAGGACGCCATCTTGGATTTTGATAATTGAAGCTTGTTACCACTATTTCTTAGAAAGTACTGAAGGGATCTGTCTCAAATTTCATGTGCAGGTTCCCCTAGGTCCCTGGTTATGCATATTGCATTTTGGTACCGATCAGTGAACAAGATGGCCGACAGATTGCCATCTTGGATTTTGACAATTGAAGTATTTTTCCGTTATGTCTAAGAATGTACTGGAGGGATCTGTCTCAAATTGTATGTGCAGGTTCTTCTAGGGGTCTAGTTGTGCATATTGCATTTTAGGACCGATCGGTGAACAAGATGGCCGACATGTAGCCATCAAGGATTTTGATAATTAAAGTTTGTTACCGTTATATATCTCAGAAAGCAGTCAAAGGATCTTTCTGAAATTTCATGTGTAGTAATATGTAGTAAAAGCTTGAAAAGCAGAGAAAAGATCCCTCTTTCCTTTGTCAGACAAAGATCGTTCTTAGGTGGGCGCCAAGATCCCTCTGGGATCTATTGTGATAATTGAAGTTTGTTAGTGTTATCTTTCTCAAATTTCATATGTAGTAATATGTAGTAAAAATTTGAAAAGCAGAGAAAAGATCCCTCTTTCTATTGTCAGACATAGATCATTCTTTGGTGGGCGCCAAGATCCCTCTGGGATCTCTTGTTATATCGTTGTGATAGTAAGAAGCAAACAAATTTTACATCGTTGTGATAGTAAGAAGCAAACAAATTTCACATTGTTGTGATGGTGAGAAGTAAGCAAATTTTTATATCGTTGTGATGGTAAGAAGCAAACAAATCTCACATTGTTGTGATGGTGAGAAGCAAGCAAATTCTTACAGCGTTGTGATGGTAAGAAGCAAACAATTTCACATTGTTGTGATGGTGAAAAGCAAACATTTTTACGGTGTAGTGACTGTAGTGAGAAGCGAATAGATACTGACATGTACATATAGTTAAAGATGCTACACCGCTGACGAATGGTGATTTTAATTAAAGTATTTTTTCAGTAACATAAAGTTACTTACTTGACACTTATCATCGTTAAAATTTTGAGCTTCTTATATTTTACTTCAATATAAATGTATATAAAGTGATTACCAGTAATTGCATCTCGAAAAAAAATCCGACACTATGCCCTATATGGAATGAGGTACTGATTGTAAAAATCCACGACACTATGCCCTATATGGAATGAGGTACTGATTGTAAAAATCCACGACACTATGCCCTATATGGAATGAGGTACTGATTGTAAAAATCCACGACACTATGCCCTATATGGAATGAGTACTGATTGTAAAAATCCACGACACTATGCCCTATATGGAATGAGGTACTGATTGTAAAAATCCACGACACTATGCCCTATATGGAATGAGGTACTGATTGTAAAAATCCACGACACTATGCCCTATATGGAATGAGGTACTGATTGTAAAAATCCACGACACTATGCCCTATATGGAATGAGGTACTGATTGTAAAAATCCACGACACTATGCCCTATATGGAATGAGGTACTGATTGTAAAAATCCACGACACTATGCCCTATATGGAATGAGGTACTGATTGTAAAAATCCACGACACTATGCCCTATATGGAATGAGGTACTGATTGTAAAAATCCACGACACTATGCCCTATATGGAATGAGGTACTGATTGTAAAAATCCACGACACTATGCCCTATATGGAATGAGGTACTGATTGTAAAAATCCACGACACTTTGCCCTATATGGAATGAGGTACTGATTGTAAAAATCCACGACACTATGCCCTATATGGAATGAGGTACTGATTGTAAAAATCCACGACACTATGCCCTATATGGAATTGTAAAAAACACGACATTATGTACTGATTGTAAAAATCCACTAACACTATGCCCTATATGGAATGAGGTACTGATTGTAAAAATCCACGACACTATGCCCTATATGGAATGAGGTACTGATTGTAAAAATCCACGACACTATGCCCTATATGGAATGAAGGTACTGATTGTAAAAATCCACGACACTATTGCCCTATATGGATGAGGTACTGATTGTAAAATCCACAACACTTTGCCCTATATGGAATGAGGTACTGATTGTAAAAAATCCACGACACTATGCCCTATATGGAATGAGGTACTGATTGTAAAAATCCACGACACTATGCCCTATTATGGAATGAGGTACTGATTGTAAAAAATCCACGGACACTTTGCCCTATAATGGTAAGACCGGTACTGATTGTAAAATTCCCACGACACAATGCCCTATATGGAATGAAGTACTGATTGTAAAAATTCCACGAACACTATGCCCTATATGGAATGAGGTACAGATTGTAAAAAATCCACGACACTATGCCCTATATGGAATGAAGGTACTGATTGTAAAAACGCACTTATGCCATTTGGTATTGAGGGGGACTTTGCCCTATATATGGAATGAGGTTACTGATTGTAAAAAATCCACGACACTATGCCCTATATGGAATGAAGTACTGATTGTAAAAATCCACGACACTATGCCCTATATGGAATGAGGTACTGATTGTAAAAATCCACGACACCTATGCCCTATATGGATGAGGTACTGATTGTAAAAATCCACGACACACTATGCCCTATATGGAATGAAGTACTGATTGTAAAAATCCACAACACTATGCCCTATATGAATGAGGTATGAGGTACTGATTGTAAAAATCCACGACACTATGCCCTATATGGAATGAGGTACTGATTGTAAAAAATTCATTCACGACACTATGCCCTATTGGATTAAAGTACTGATTTGTAAAAGAACCACGTTACTGTGGCCCATATATGGAATGAGGGTACTGATTGTACAAAAATTTCAACGACATATGCCCTATATGGGAATGGTACTGATACAGATCGTTGTAATGGAATGTGCTACGCACACTAAATTTTCACACTTGTAAAGAATGAGGTACGAGTGAACATGTAAAAATCCACGACAATATGCCCTATATGGAATTGTGGACTACTGTTTGTAAAAAACCACGACACTATGCCCTATATGGAATAAAGTTACTGATTTGAAGCAAAAACTTTGCCCGATTACTGTGCCCCTCGTATGTGATAGGAATGAGTACTGATTGTAACAAATCCACGGACACTATGCCCTATATGGTAATGAGTGTACTGATTGTAAAAATCAAACGACACTATGCCCGTATATGAATGAGGTAAATAAGATACCGCTATTTTTCTCAGAATGTACTGAATGGATCTTTCTCAAATTTCACGTGTAAGTTCCCCTAGGGGCCTAGTTGTGCATATTGCATTTTGGGAACTGCCAATCGGTTAACAAGATGGCCGACAGGCAGCCATCTTGGATTTTGACAATTGAAGTTTGTTACCGCTATTTCTCAGAAAGTACTGAAGGGATCTGTCTCAAATTGCATGTGCAGGTTCCCCTAGGGGCCTAGTTGTGCATATTGCATTTTGGGACCGATCGATGAACAAGATGGCCGACAGGCCGCCATCTTGGATTTTGATAATTGAAGCTTGTTACCACTATTTCTTAGAAAGTACTGAAGGGATCTGTCTCAAATTTCATGTGCAGGTTCCCCTAGGTCCCTGGTTATATGCATTTTGGTACATCATGAACAGATGGCCGACAGATTGCATTTTGGTACCGATCAGTGAACAAGATGGCCGACAGATTGCCATCTTGGATTTTGACAATTGAAGTATTTTTCCGTTATATCTAAGAATGTACTGAAGGGATCTGTCTCAAATTGTATGTGCAGGTTCTTCTAGGGGTCTAGTTGTGCATATTGCATTTTAGGACCGATCGGTGAACAAGATGGCCGACAGGTAGCCATCAAGGATTTTGATAATTAAAGTTTGTTACCGTTATATATCTCAGAAAGCAGTCAAAGGATCTTTCTGAAATTTCATGTGTAGTAATATGTAGTAAAAGCTTGAAAAGCAAAGAAAAGATCCCTCATTCCTTTGTCAGACAAAGATCGTTCTTAGGTGGGCGCCAAGATCCCTCTGGGATCTATTGTGATAATTGAAGTTTGTTAGTGTTATCTTTCTCAAATTTCATATGTAGTAATATGTAGTAAAAATTTGAAAAGCAGAGAAAAGATCCCTCTTTCTATTGTCAGACATAGATCATTCTTTGGTGGGCGCCAAGATCCCTCTGGGATCTCTTGTTATATCGTTGTGATAGTAAGAAGCAAACAAATTTCACATTGTTGTGATGGTGAGAAGTAAGCAAATTTTTATATCGTTGTGATGGTAAGAAGCAAACAAATCTCACATTGTTGTGATGGTGAAAGCAAGCAAATTCTTTCAGCGTTGTGATGGTAAGAAGCAAACAATTTCACATTGTTGTGATTTTGAAAAGCAAACATTTTTTACGGTGTAGTGATACCGGTAGTGAGAAGCGAATAGATACTGACATGTACATATAGTTAAAGATGCTACACCGCTGACGAATGGTGATTTTAATTAAAGTATTTTTACAGTAACATAAAGTTACTTACTTGACACTTTTATCATCATCGTTAAAATTTTGAGCTTCTTATATTTTACTTCAATATAAATGTATTTAAAGTGATTACCGGTAATTGCATTTCGAAAAAAATCCATGACACTATGCCCTATATGGAATGAGGTACTGATTGTAAAAATCCACGACACTATGCCCTATATGGAATGAGGTACTGATTGTAAAAAACCACGACACTATGCCCTATATGGAATGAGGTACTGATTGTAAAAATCCACGACACTATGCCCTATATGGAATGAGGTACTGATTGTAAAAATCCACGACACTATGCCCTATATGGAATGAGGTACTGATTTGTAAAAATCCACGACACTATGCCCTATATGGAAATGAGGTACTGATTGTAAAAATCCACGACACTATGCCCTATATGGAATGAGGTACTGATTGTAAAAATCCACGACACTATGCCCTATATGGAATGAGGTACTGATTGTAAAAATCCACGACACTATGCCCTATATGGAATGAGGTACTGATTGTAAAAATCCACGACACTATGCCCTATATGGAATGAGGTACTGATTGTAAAAATCCACGACACTATGCCCTATATGAGAATGATGGTACTGATTGTAAAAATCCACGACACTATGCCCTATATGGAATGAGGTACTGATTGTAAAAATCCACGACACTATGCCCTATATGGAATGAGGTACTGATTGTAAAAATCCACGACACTATGCCCTATATGGAATGTGGTACTGATTGTAAAAATCCACGACACTATGCCCTATATGGAATGAGGTACTGATTGTAAAAATCCACGACACTATGCCCTATATGGAATGAGGTACTGATTGTAAAAATCCACGACACTATGCCCTATATGGAATGAGGTACTGATTGTAAAAATCCACGACACTATGCCCTATATGGAATGAGGTACTGATTGTAAAAATCCACAACACTATGCCCTATATGGAATGAGGTACTGATTGTAAAAATCCACGACACTATGCCCTATATGGAATGAGGTACTGATTGTAAAAATCCACGACACTATGCCCTATATGGAATGAGGTACTGATTGTAAAAATCCACGACACTATGCCCTATATGGAATGAGGTACTGATTGTAAAAATCCACGACACTATGCCCTATATGGAATGAGGTACTGATTGTAAAAATCCACGACACTATGCCCTATATGGAATGAGGTACTGATTGTAAAAATCCACGACACTTTGCCCTATATGGAATGAGGTACTGATTGTAAAAATCCACGACACTATGCCCTATATGGAATGAGGTACTGATTGTAAAAATCCACAACACTTTGCCCTATATGGAATGAGGTACTGATTGTAAAAATCCACGACACTATGCCCTATATGGAATGAGGTACTGATTGTAAAAATCCACGACACTATGCCCTATATGGAATGAGGTACTGATTGTAAAAATCCACGACACTATGCCCTATATGGAATGAGGTACTATTGTAAAATCCACACACTTGCCTATATGGAATAGTACTGATTGTAAAAAACCACGACACTTTGCCCTATATGGAATGAAGTACTGATTGTAAAATTCCACAACACTATGCCCTATATGGAATGAGGTACTGATTGTAAAAAACCACGACACTTTGCCCTATATGGAATGAAGTACAGATTGTAAAAATCCATGACACTATGCCCTATATGGAATGAGGTACTGATTGTAAAAATCCACGACACTATGCCCTATATGGAATGAGGTACTGATTGTAAAAATCCGCGACACTATGCCCTATATGGAATGAGGTACTGATTGTAAAAATCCACGACACTATGCCCTATATCGAATGAAGTACTGATTGTAAAAATCCACGACACTATGCTCTATATGGAATAAAGTACTGATTGTAAAAATAACAGACAATGTATTTCGAATTCCCCAACGAAGACGAGATCCTGAAATAAATGCAGATATATATTCCCTTGAAACAAATTTGATAATATAGATTTAAATAGAGTGACCAAAATCGACTTCGCGAGCCAAGGGTATTCAGTCCGATACTCTACCTGCAACTACTGTACTCTTGGCTAGCGGAGTTGACCAAAGGTTGTCTTACACATATCCATTGTCTGTACGTAGGAAGCGAAAATAATTTTACAAAGTTAGTTAGTAATGAATAAATTGGGAATCAAACAGTCGCTATGTATAAAAATTATTTCTGATCAATATCTTTGTCGATTTTTGCTTTGGATGCATCGAAAGTAGTGATACTGAAGTATGGAATTCGTCGTGTGGCATTGATTTAGAGCGCAGGCATGTCAGAAACGAGATAATTAACGCATCAAACACTTTTAAGCGTTGAACTTTAGAATTAAAAATGTGACCAGTTTACATGGAATGCATTGTCGGTTACACATGTTAATCAGCCTGTTATGGTATAAGTGGAGTTTAAATACTGGGTTTCATAGGGTGCAAGGAATCTACAGTTCGAAACCTTCGGAATTATGTTTCAGTAATTAAAATGAGATAAAATAACACTAAAATTGAGACAAAAGTACCACTTGCAAGGAGATATACAACGGCACCCAAACAATACGTGCCAGACCGTTCCCACAGGGATCTGGAACGAATTTCTCACCAACAGTATTTCATATTACAGATACTTTAATATTACTTTTCGTTGGAAATTAGTGCCAGGTTCCTATGACCTAGGGATGATTTAATAATAATGGGATTCGAGACTCTGAAAAAATTGTATTTAAAATGTTTAGCCAAACATTGTTAGTCAAAATTTGTAGAAATATGTACTCTTGAGAATATTGTTTTACGAAATTGAACATTAATTTGATATAGTTTTGGACTAAAAAGGGAACCCTGGTGTACACCTCGAGAGGGCAACATTTAATCATTCCTAACACAGGCCCCTGGGGCCTTTTGATTTTTTTAAAGGTATCTTATAGGTTCTCTGTCATGGTACTACAAAATGCAATGGGTTTGTTAAATTGGTTTGTGGGCCAAAATCAATGGTACATGTAACTGTAAGTCCTTTCTTTTAACACAAGTACTTCGATATCGAGGATTAGATCGATAACTGAACGAAGGGGAGTAACTCGTATAAAAAGGTCACACTGCCTGTCAATATTACACAAAATCTGGTGACGTCACGACACTATATGTAGGCCTACCTAGTTTCATTTTGACACACCAGTGCTACAGACAAACAGGATGGCATCTAATGGATCAGTTCTACAACGTTTGGATGGGAAGGTGGCGTTAATAACAGGTAATACTTAAAGAAAAACACCTCTTTATATTACTTTGATAGTAAACAATAAATGACATTTTAAAGACAAGTTTACATGTTATCACCGGCGCCAATCACATGGTATTTTTATGTATGTACAAGGTAACAGTTACTTACTGTACATATGTTTATTATGTAGGAGACGGGTCCATATAAACTATACATCCACAGGTAGGGGGCACTTCTACGTCTACAGGTAGGAGATTGCACTTTATACATCCACAGATATCGGAGGGACACATATACATTCACAGATAGAGGATGGACACTTGTCCATCCACATCCACATATACAGATATAGGGGAGGGGCACATATACATTCACAGATAGGGGATGGACACTTGTGCATCCACAGATAGTGGATGAGGCACTTACATGTACATCCACACATAGGGGAGGGGCACTTGTACATCCACAGATAGGGGAGGGACACTTGTACATCCACAGAAAGGGGAGGGGCACTTGTACATCCACAGATAGGAGAGGGGCACATACATATCAACAGATACGGGAGGGGCACTTGTACATCCATTGATAGGGGAGGGGCACTTGTACATCCACAAATAGGGGAGGGGCACTTGTACATCTATATGATAGGGGAGGGGCACTTGTACATCCATTGATAGGGGAGGGGCACTTGTACATCCACAGATAGGGGAGGGACACTTGTACAAACAGATAGGGGAGGGGCACTTGTACATCTACAGATAGGGGAGGGGAACTTGTACATCCACATATAGGGGAGGGACACTTGTACATCCACAGATAGGGGAGGGACACTTGTACATCCACAGACAGGGGAGGGGCACTTGTACATCAACAAATAGGGGAGGGGCACTTGTACATCCACAGATAGGGGAGGGACACTTTTACAAATAGATAGGGGAGGGGCACTTGTACATTCACAAATAGGGGAGGGGCACTTGTAAATCCACAGATAGGGGAGGGACACTTGTATAAATAGATAGGGGAGGGGCCCTTGTACATCCAAAGTTAGGGTAGGGGCACTTGTACATCCACAGATAGGGGAGGGGCACTTGTACATCCACATATAGGGGAGGGACACTTGTACATCCACAGGTAGAGGGAGTGACACTAACTATATATATCAAATGAAGTGTCATTTATATTATGATTTATGAGGTGACCGTTTGTCAATAGGGAACTATTATTTGTAGTGAAAGGGGAGTTAATACATGGTAAAATTATAGAGCTATCTAAATAATTATGGTGAATACATGTTGGTATGTTTCTAATTAATGCAACAAAGATGATTGATCTTTGTAGGTGCCAGCTCAGGGATAGGGAAGGGTACTGCTATCCTGTTTGCAGAATTAGGAGCTCAACTCGCTCTGACGGGGCGAAATGAAGAAAATCTCCAAGCAACTGGAGCCCAGTGTATGCAAAAGGGTAGCAAACAGGTATAATCGTAGTTTTGGAGCAAATACATTCATCTTATACATTACATGCAGCTGTATTTTAAAAAAATCAAAAGAATTCAAAATAATAGGAGTATTTTCTACTTGTGTTAGTGAATTTATCCTAAACCTCAATCATTCACAGCCCTTACTGATTATAGTGTTACAGTAAAGTAGCCACTAAACCTTCCTCCCATCAACATATTCTTGATCATTATTGAATATACCCCAGATACATGTACAAATGGATTACTATTTTATGGAATTTATAAACAATTAACGTGTACGTAATATTTTAGAAAATTCATCCTAAACCTCTCTCCTCTGCAGCCCCTCCTGATTGTGGCTGACATGGTGAAGGAAGAAGATGTAACACACGTCCTGAATGAAACAATAAAACATTATGGACAACTTGACATTCTGGTAAATGTTTAACATTCTAACATTTTTTATATGTATAATTTGGTTTCGCTATGATGTTTAAGAGGCACTGTCATGTTTATTTATTTGATGACACTTTTTAATGATTAAAATTTTCAGTATGTTTATATTGAATGTAGAAGCTGTCAGTCTGCTATAAGTTCACATTTTGATGATAAAATTGTGTATATTGTCTTGATGGCCGCGGTGGCCGAGTGGTTAAGATGTCCCGACATATTACCACAAGCTCTCCACCTCTGGGATGCGGGTTCGAATCCCATGTGGGGCAGTTGCCAGGTACTGACCGCTGGTCGGTGGTTTTTCTCCGGGTACTCCGGCTTTCCTCCACCAACAAACCTGGCACGTCCTTACATGACCCTGGCTGTTAATAGGACTTAAAAATAAACAAACCAATATTGTCTTGATAGTTTATTGTATTTCTTACAGGTAAACAATGCTGGTATAGTGAAAGTAGGCGGCATTGACAACACATCTATGGCAGACTACGATGATGTGATGAACATAAATGTGAGGTAAGGCTGTCTCACCGTGTCTTATAGATCTATAAAGTGATTTCTACATTATTGTACCTTGTGAACTGCACCAGTAAGATAATAGGGTGCAAAGGTCATTATAACACTGACCTCTTGTAAGAAGTTGCAACGGAGATCCTTCATGACAACGCTTATAAAAAAATTAGCATTTTCACCAAATTGTAAGACATATATTAATTTCAATGACAATGATCTGAATCACACAATATTTCACCTTTGCTTATACACCCTTAGTGCCTGTAACTTATTGAGGTACATATTCTTATACACCATTAGTGCCTGTATCTTATTGAGGTACATATTCTTATACACCATTAGTGCCTGTAACTTATTGAGGTACATATTCTTATACACCATTAGTGCCTGTAGCTTATTGAGGTATATATTCTTATACACCATTAGTGCCTGTAGCTTATTGAGGTACATATTCTTATACACCATTAGTGCCTGTAGCTTATTGAGGTACATATTCTTATACACCATTAGTGCCTGTAGCTTATTGAGGTACATATTCTTATACACCATTAGTGCCTGTAGCTTATTGAGGTATATATTCTTATACACCATTAGTGCCTGTAGCTTATTGAGGTACATATTCTTATACACCATTAGTGTCTGTAGCTTATTGAGGTACATATTCTTATACACCATTAGTGCCTGTAACTTATTGAGGTACATATTCTTATACACCATTAGTGCCTGTAGCTTATTGAGGTACATATTCTTATACACCGTTAGTGCCTGTAACTTATTGAGGTACATATTCTTATACACCATTAGTGCCTGTATCTTATTGAGGTACATATTCTTATACACCATTAGTGCCCGTAACTTATTGAGGTACATATTCTTATACACCATTAGTGCCTGCAGCTTATTGAGGTACATATTCTTATACACCATTAGTGCCTGTATCTTATTGAGGTACATATTCTTATACACCATTAGTGCATGTAGCTTATTGAGATACATATTCTTATACATCATTAGTGCCTGTAGCTTATTGAGGTACATATTCTTATACATCATTAGTCCCTGTAGCTTATTGAGGTACATATTCTTATACACCATTAGTGTCTGTAGCTAATTGAGGTACATATTCTTATACAACATTAGTGCCTGTAGCTTATTGAGGTACATATTCTTATACACCATTAGTGCCTGTAGCTTATTGAGGTACATATTCTTATATACCATTAGTGCCTGTAGCTTATTGAGGTACATATTCTTATACACCATTAGTGCCTGTAGCTTATTGAGGTACATATTCTTATACACCATTAGTGCCTGTAGCTAATTGAGGTACATATTCTTATACACCATTAGTGCCTGTAGCTTATTGAGGTACATATTCTTATACACCATTAGTGCCTGTAGCTTATTGAGGTACATATTCTTATACACCATTAGTGCCTGTAGCTTATTGAGGTACATATTCTTAGACACCATTAGTGCCTGTAGCTTATTGAGGTACATATTCTTATACACCATTAGTGCCTGTAGCTTATTGAAATACATATTCTGTTTCAGGGCTCCGTACCAGCTTACAATGCTTGCTGTGCCACATCTCATCAAGACGAAAGGTGCTATTGTAAATGTGTCCAGTGTCAACGGCATGCGATCTGTATGTATCCAAAAGCCCTTTTGTAATTTATCATCAACATTTATTTCATATTAGTGTTGTCCCATAATTACTACCCTTAATAAAAAAAATTCACCATAACTGGAAAAGGAGTTGAAGTCGTATAAACGCCCCATCTCATGGATTTTATGATGTTTTACAACATGTACAAAAAAAATTACAACATAATAATAAGTCTCAAAGGATAAAAAGCATATGCAGGTTTATACAGAAAGAGTTAAAATATGGCTGACATTTTTTCGTCCACAACTTAAATTTCGGTTCTCTAATATGCACCCAGGATTGTCACAATTTTTCAGAGTCCTGTGTGCTAATTATGACGAATATGGTATATACTAAAAAATGATTTCACCTGTTTTGTTTGAATTTCAGTTCCCCAATGTATTAGCCTACTGCATGTCCAAAAGTGCCATAGACCAGTTCACCCGATGTACAGCTTTAGGTATGTATGACCACCATTTTCACAGTTTTATGGTTAACCATGGCCATTGATCAATTGGACAGTTCTAGAATCTATTTGTGTGTGTTTTGATGCTCAAACAATTATTTGTAACAGAAATACGATTTAGATGTTAAACATGTAGTTATCAAAAAATGCTTTAAGAAAGTTCCTGGTATTTGAGTATCATTTTAATATATATATATCAATGAACTTTCCATTCCTTACAGAACTCGCCTCTAAAGGAATTCGTGTGAACAGTGTCAAGTAAGTGATTAATGTATGACATACCTGGTAGACTTTGATGATATGGTTACACATGACCTTGACATTTACTTTCCTACAACATAGATTATTAGAATACAAATGATGTTTTTCCTTATACATTTTAAAGGCATAGTTAAATCTTATTTCAAGCATATTGTTTTTAAGGAATTATATTATTGTAGTGAATTCTGTATTATTGAGATTTGACCATGACACGACCCCTATGTCATGGTGAATTCTGTATTGAGATTTGACCATGACACCACCCCTATGTCATGGTGAATTCAGTTTTGAGATTTGACCATGACACCACCCCTATGTCATGGTGAATTCTGTATTGAGATTTGACCATGACACCACCCCTATGTCATGGTGAAATCTGTATTGAGATTTGACCATGATACCACCCCTATGTCATGGTGAATTCAGTTTTGAGATTTGACCATGACATCACCCCTATGTCATGGTGAATTCTGTATTGAGATTTGACCATGACACCACCCCTATGTCATGGTGAATTCTGCATTGAGATTTGACCATGACACCACCCCTATGTCATGGTGAATTCTGTATTGAGATTTGACCATGACACCACTCCTATGTCATGGTGAATTCTGTATTGAGATTTGACCACGACACCACCCCTATGTCATGGTGAATTCTGTATTGAGATCTGACCATGACAGCACCCCTATGTCAGGGTGAATTCTGTATTGAGATTTGACCATGACACCACCCCTATGTCATGGTGAATTCTGTATTGAGATTTGACCATGACACCACCCCTATGTCATGGTGAATTCTGTATTGAGATTTGACCATGACACCACCCCTATGTCATGGTGAATTCTGTATTGAGATTTGCCCATGACACCACTCCTATGTCATGGTGAATTCTGTATTGAGATTTGCCCATGACACCACTCCTATGTCATGGTGAATTCTGTATTGAGATTTGACCATGACACCACCCCTATGTCATGGTGAATTCTGTATTGAGATTTGACCATGATACCACCCCTATGTCATGGTGAATTCTGTATTGAGATTTGACCATGACACCACCCCTATGTCATGGTGAATTCTGTATTGAGATTTGACCATGACACCACCCCTATGTCATGGTGAATTCTGTATTGAGATTTGCCCATGACACCACTCCTATGTCATGGTGAAATCTGTATTGAGATTTGACCATGATACCACCCCTATGTCATGGTGAATTCAGTTTTGAGATTTGACCATGACACCACCCCTATGTCATGGTGAATTCTGCATTGAGATTTGACCATGACACCACCCCTATGTCATGGTGAATTCTGTATTGAGATTTGACCATGACACCACTCCTATGTCATGGTGAATTCTGTATTGAGATTTGACCACGACACCACCCCTATGTCATGGTGAATTCTGTATTGAGATCTGACCATGACAGCACCCCTATGTCAGGGTGAATTCTGTATTGAGATTTGACCATGACACCACCCCTATGTCATGGTGAATTCTGTATTGAGATTTGACCATGACACCACCCCTATGTCATGGTGAATTCTGTATTGAGATTTGACCATGACACCACCCCTATGTCATGGTGAATTCTGTATTGAGATTTGACCATGACACCACCCCTATGTCAGGGTGAATTCTGTATTGAGATTTGACCATGACAGCACCCCTATGTCATGGTGAATTCTGTATTGAGATTTGCCCATGACACCATCCCTATGTCGTGGTGAATTCAGTTTTGAGATTTGACCATGACACCACCCCTATGTCATGGTGAGTTCTGTATTGAGATTTGACCATGACAGCACCCCTATGTCATGGTGAATTCTGTATTGAGATTTGACCATGACACCACCCCTATGTCATGGTGAATTCTGTATTGAGATTTGACCATGACACCACTCCTATGTCATGGTGAATTCTGTATTGAGATTTGACCACGACACCACCCCTATGTCAGGGTGTCTTTAACAGGTGATTTAAATATTGGCAGTTACTTTATTAATAAACTATTCTTATTGTAGCCCAGGGGTAATTATCACAGAAATCCACAAACGTGGAGGAAAGACTGATGAGCAGTATAATCAGGTAAGGTCATGGTTCAAGTTACAACAGAGTAAAGGTCACACAACACACGTCATTGCCATTATTAGGTCATACAACTACACAGTCAAAGTCATATCACATACAACTAACTACTGGTTTGTAGAAACACCAAATTACTGTTAACCAACTTATATTTGCGACAACTTGAACTAGGTGAATTGAAAATAAATCACTTGCGAAATAAGTTGTAAGATGACCATGAAGATCCTCAATTGACCCTCTTGCTTTATTTATGATTCTTTTTTAATCTTTATGAATAATCTTAAATATTTTTGACGTAGGACAATAAAACTTAAAAATTATTTTTGCATTATTACAGTTCCTTGAGCATAGCAAGACAACACATGCTTTAGGCCGTGTTGGAGAGGTAGAAGAAGTTGCTCGGACGATCGCCTTTCTTGCTTCCGATAATGCATCCTTCATCACTGGTGCTCAGGTTCCTATTGATGGTGGACGTCATGCTATGTGTCCACGTTAGGTCTTAGGTCTACTGTCCAGCCCAGTCAGAATTTACCTGGTTTTCTACTACCTACTATGCATTTATATCACTCTCGAAGAATAGTAAGTCTCAATTATATGTACTGGTAGTAAGAACTATATAGCTAGTCTTGAAGACTTAATTTTAACTGCCAAGGTTTGGAAAACTGAATACTCCTCAGGATGGATTCTTTGTATTGTATATAAAACATGAATATGAAATGTTACTGATCGCTGATAAATGACTTTTGAAATAATTATCTTAATAATGATTATGATATGATTGTTGAATGGATTTTTTATTTAATTATCTATATGATTGTCAAAATCATTGATGAAATAATTATCAAGATAATTAATGTTTTAAACATCTAGTTTATGGATGATATTAAATGATAAGATAATGATAATCAGCGTGTCCTCATCTCTTGTTACATTCCAACGACATACTCAGTTTAGTCATTTGATTGTCCATCATACATAGCTACAATTTATTTATTGAAAAGGAATAATAAATTAGGTACATTGTTTAATTAACAATGGAATCTGAAGGTTGATATTTGCATGATTTTTTTTTAATTCCATCGATTAGTTTTATATAGTGTCATATACAGTGTTATGAATATTGGCTTAATTTATAAAAAATAAATATCCTGTGAAAAATGTGCTATGGTTTTGTGATATTTTATATTGTAAGTAAATAGAAAGGCCTACATGACCTGTATGTTTAGAACCTAGCCATTAACACTGCTGGACTTCAGATGAACAGTCAGATGAGAACAGTCAGATGATGGGGCTTGTGGTAGAATGTCAGCCACCTTAACCACTGTACCATATAATATGATTTTGTATGAAGGTACATTGTACAGTCAGATGATGGGGCTTGTGGTAGAATGTCAGACACTTTAAACACTGTACCATATAATATGATTTTGTATGAAGGTACATTGTACAGTCAGATGATGGAGCTTGTGGTAGAATGTCAGACACTTTAACCACTGTACCTTTACTGTCAGTAAAGATGCTCCAACGCTGACAGATAATAAACGATACTCATCATTTGAACAATAAGTGATGTTTAATTGTGTATGTGTGTGTCTAACACAAAAATACATACCATAATGTCTAACACAAAAATACATACCATATAGGGCATAGTGCAGTGGATTTTTTTCTTGAATTAAATAAGAAGCTCAAACTTTTCAATGGTGGTAATGGTGTAAAGTAAATAACTTTTGTAACAGAAGAAAAATACTAATTAGACTAACCATTGAAAAGTTTTAGCTTCTAATTTTACTTCAAGATAAAAATATTAAAAATAATTAATTGCATCCTGAAAAAAAAATCCACGCACTATGCCCTATGTGGATTGAAGTACTGAATGCACATGTACAAAAGCAAAATAAATTATTTCATATGTATTTTAGTGTCAATTAGACACATACATACACGATTAAACATCATTTATTGTTCAAATGATGAGTATCGTTTATGATCTGTCGGCGTTGGAGCATCTTTAAACTATAGTAAATCCCGAAAAAAACTTTGTAAAAAGAGAAATTTCAATTACTTCTGGGACCATAAAAATACACGATGGTACATGTTTTACTTCAGTACATACTTGTAGTGGAAAAGATGTTGCTCTTCTGACGACTCATTTCAAAAAGACGTCTGACAAGTGTAATAGTTCTAGCGATCACACCAAAGCGGGCGCCACAAACTTCAGGCGCTGCACAAAAAAAATGCAGTTTTTGCTAACGGAATGTCGGATATATATCAAATTATGCTTCGAATGTTCGATGTTTAACGATGTGCTAGCTATAGAGGAGAAGAAATTCAGCATGAGTTAAGGGTGATTTAGAAGCATTAACTCAGTATTATTAAGAGTTTACGCCAAAATGTTTTTATTTCACTTGATAAGGAACAATCCTGCCCAGCTATCTTCATTTAGACCAACTCAGCTTTACAAGTATTGCATCGATTTGCTTAGAACAGAAAAAGATGGCTTAGAACGGCTCAAGTTCTGCTTACGTTGTCCAGCTTAGACCATTGAAATTATGGAAAAGCCCTGTGTAAATTTAGCACAGCGGCTGCGTGGAAATGTCATCACGTACATAGTCAGCCGGGAGGACGTTTTAGGATTTCCATAATATAAATTAATTTCTTCGCATGCAGAACGATTCGGAGGGAAATTTTATTTTTCTGTTTAAGAAATTATACTTGATATATTGATCAACACCATTTTTACCGACTTTAGCCTTCCTTTGCTCGACTATTCACTTTAAACGAATTTCCACGTATAACCAAATGTACTATAGTAATGTAACCACTTTTACAGCGAATTTTCTATGGCTAATTAATTTTCAAATTCCTTAGTCACAAAGTAAATCGCATATCAAACGTTAACTCCGACACAGAAAGTGATAAGTCTCTATAGATAGTAAAGGTCTTTGAAAATGAAAACATTTGTAGTCATGACGTGTGAACAAAGATTTCACAATACAACCATCTTCTCCCAATTTACTATATCTACGGCTAATTTACTGTATAACAAATTTATAATGGATAATGAGATTTACCGTAATGAGTTTAAAGTACGATATAATATGTTGTGAGATCGCTTGTCTGGTATCATGTTATTTTTATATAATAACATAGAAGTAGGAATTTAGATATACATTTGTATGTGCTATGTAAGTCTCTAATAAAAGTTGATGTAACATATAATAAACCAAAAGGCAATTTCCATTTTATTTCACCAGCATTTTACATTAAGTACAAAGAAGGACTAGTATTTTTGATAAAATCGTAACCTTTTTTCATCATTTATTTAGGGAGTTGTGCGTGCTAAATATCTTATTTGATGTCCAGTCAGTGCGTGTGTCTACATAACATGTACATTTTTTATCCCTGCGAAATATTAAATGAGGTTGGTAAAATCACGGTGCAAAGTTAAGACATCGATGTAGCCAGTTAAATTTCGACTTATTTTGTATAAATCTTACAACAGGCCATATTGTATCTGTGGTCATAAGTGTGAGAGTGCCTATCATTTTTCTAGACTGGATTGCCTGCCGTAGTTTTTTTACTCTCCGCTAGGCTTCGCTCCGAAAATACAGTATTTATGAGCGCAGCATAGCGGAGAGAATTGGTAATAAGGCAGGTAATCTAGTATAATCATTTTTCTCCCAATAAAATGATTAGATTGAATGTTGATGTGAATTTGAAAGTTTTGCTATGTGGCAGCAAACTATAAACTGATCATGTAAACCAAGGTTTTTTTTAGACACGTGCATCAATTTATAAAGTCCAGCAAAAGATTTTGATCTTATATATAATTATAATTAGATCTACAATGTATAATAGGCCCATTGTCTAGGTTTATTGTCTCTTATTTCGTCGTTTTATGTGAAGAGAAGGTTTATATAAGTTGTAATAACGTTTGCCTGATTCTATTGTCTTTTGTTATGACAATAAAATATGTTTAAACACGGAGATTTAAATTTAAATCTGAACTGAAGGAATCACGACAAAATATGAGCCTACTCGTCAGTATCCGACTTCTTATTCCGGAATTCGTTTTTGTGATTAGCTTCACGAAATTATAGTGCGCATGCGTCATTAATTTCCTAGTTTTATTTCCGGATTGTGTCATGATCACATGAAAATCAACCAAATATATTCTATAGAACTGAGTCAGATTTGAGTAAATATAGCACTGTAGGTCTAACTGTCAAGGTGGGCATTTTCTTTGAGTTACGTCTGACATTTTAATAATGTCGTTCTTTAAGAAACCAACTGTTGAACGTAAGTATGCTCTCCGAACAGTCAATGTTTGTTTACTTTCTCATGATGATAACTGTCGGTGACTGTAATGAAAGTATCGCTCATTAATTAGCGTCACATCATATTCATAGAAATAATCAATATTTCTCCCCAATATTTTTCATCTATAAACTAGATGTATGTGCTTATGAATATTCTCCACACCACTTGGCTAATTTATTAATTAGTAATTATGGCATTTCTAGTTGAAAAACAAGAATTGCTAACGCTACAGTACACTTGTAAAAGGAGCGGGTCGGTGTGACTTGTACACAGTGTTAAATACGGTCTCTGTCACTCAGCTGACGGAGCATGCTTCTTTGGCTCAGTCGGTAGAGCCGTAGATTTCCACGCCGGAGACCCGGGTTCGATTCCTGGTCGGGGCACTCGACAGGAATGTGTATTTTCCCTGTTCTTCTACACACTATTAAAATTAATTTAAGTCAGTACTGCGTTAGTTGATTAATATTACTTATCGTTTTATTTGATGTCCCCCTTATCATCATTTCATATGGTCTTTTACGTGCCTCAATTACTATAATTTCATGATATAAGCTACTACATTTGTATTATATATATATATACAGTATAAATTGTACATGTACATAGCAAAATAATTAGTAGGCATAGTAATGATTATTATTACAGAAATTATATTGTACATTTATGCTGCATTATGCTACACAGTTACTGTATTCCTATGTGAAATTAGTATTTTATAACATACTGTGATTACTGCAATTCTTGGTATATGCTGCAGAACAAATCAAGAAAAATGACAGAGAACTTCGAAAAACAGAGAGAGACTTGGGTAGAGACAGAGAAAAACTGGAAAGAGAAGAGAAGAAATTGGTATGTGACTTGAAAAGTCAGTGGTATTTATAATACGGGTAGTTCAAGATCCCAAAAAGACATGGGGTAAATGACAATATACCGTTGATTAGTCCCACCTTCCGGTGATTACGACATCATGAAACTCGTATCAAATTATGATGTCATAATCACTGGATGGTGGGACTAATCGAAGGTAAATTGCACTTTACCCAAGTCGATTTGGGATCTCAAAACTGACGTATTATGGGTATGAATATGAATATATAATCATATGATTATATAGTCAGAATTCTTCTGTATGTACACGAAGAGGAGATCTCCCATTCTCACTGTAGGTTAATTGCATGTAAATGCTATCACAACAGCAGTCACAGTTATGCGCTGAGGATACCAGGTTGATCCCATTGAAGCTTTGGATGAAGCTTGTCAGCAAGGGGGAAATTATATATAATAAATACATGGATATATGGGCATTTCAGCCTCATAGTCCAATAGCTGTAGCTTTTATGGCTGTGTGGATGAGTACAATGTGTCAGTATATCTATTTAGCATAGTGATCAAAGCAATGTCGAGTGTGGCCTGCTCTTCAATGTGTGACCCCTAATTGGTTTCAGCACTA
The DNA here is from genome assembly GCF_041381155.1 of Argopecten irradians. Classification (NCBI taxonomy): domain Eukaryota; kingdom Metazoa; phylum Mollusca; class Bivalvia; order Pectinida; family Pectinidae; genus Argopecten; species Argopecten irradians. The sequence goes on along the minus strand of NC_091134.1, from coordinate 43,274,421 downwards.
TGCAGCCTCTGTATGTTACAAAACTGTACATGCATATTATATTTGGATCACTCGAGCTCGCGCACCATTCATTTGTTTTTTCAAGAAAATGAGTGTCGATACTTAATCATAGTGATCACCAAATGTTTTTGAAAATATGTACACTGTATTATAAAACACTTGTTAATCAGTTATTGTTGTGTGAATTGCTATAATTTTGTTCATTTCTTTTCTGACACAAGTAACATATTATGTTTATATATCTAAACCTTGGAATGCCTATAGCTATATAGGTCCAGGTTTGAAACGGCCTAGTCACTGGATATAGGTACAGATAAGATTTGTTATGATAGAGGAGGGCAAAATGTACAACCTTTGCTATAAACCTGTCATTCCTACATATATTAATACATAACACTTCATACAGCATGGGTAAATTTATCCATAGAATGTGATTTATAAAAGAAATTTAAGCAAAATTAAATATCTATGTTATGATATTAACTATTTCTGTATGTCTTATTTGATGTTTAAATAGGAATTAGAAATAAAGAAGGCAGCCAAACAAGGTAATAAGCAAGCAGCAACAGTTCTCGCGAAACAGCTTGTCAACATGAGAAAACAGCGGACGAAGAGTTACGCCGTGGGCTCAAAAATACACTCTATAGGAACACAACAGAAGGTTAGATACAGGGGTTTCATTATCTTTCAGGAGAGGCGGTACAATTGCAATTTCAGGGGGTACTTTTCTATGCTATCTGATATAATTTAGCCCAAATTAGGCGGTACCACAGCCAGGTTCAACTGGCAAAAAGTACCGGGTACTGCCTGATATTGAAACACCCGAAGATATATCTGATTATAAGACACATAAATGTAGAGGTTTTATATGGTTGTAGCTAGAACTGACTTTGTTTTCAAGAAAAAGGAGGAGATGGAGGGGGGGGGGTGACTTTTTGTAAAAATCAGTTTTATATACTTGGAAATATGTTAATGATTACCTCATCTAATTAACCTATAATTGGTTGGGTTATTAGGTATTTAATAACACATATTAAACATACTTTTAATATATGCATATAATGCAGTAAGTTGGTTTTAAATAAATTGAATATCAATCAAGATATGTAAATTACGGCACAGAATCATCTTCGAATTTGATTGAATTGACATTGAATTCATTTGCTTGTTTCCTAAATATGTACTACAATAATTAATTTTTCTTTGACCAAATCTGGCTTTCTGATTGGCCAATACTTTTTTTGCATGCTACTATGAACAAAAATCCGAAAATGGCACGAAATCCTGACGTCATCGTGACGTCACAATAGAGACATTGACGATGCATATTGATCCGGAAAAAAGAATCCCTTGAAAAACCACTATAATGTTAAATTTAAACATACTTCATTTTATCAACTAGAGTATAAAATTAATTATAAGTATTGATGTCACTATTTTTTAATTTTATCTGGGTATGAAAATTTTTTTTTTCGCAAACTTTTGTGAGAATCCGCTATGCGGATTCACACAGTTTGCAAACAATTTTTTTTTTCATACCCCGATAAAATTTAAAAAATAGTTACATCAATGCTTAAATACATTTATCAATTCATGCAACCCTATAATATTTAATTTCTTCAGGTTATGCACTCAAATATGAAAATGGGAGCTGCCATGGCTACAACAACAAAGGTAAAGTATATAGATTTACACATGCATTAATTGTAAAATATAAATTTCTTAATTATTACAATTTATAAGTGTCGCTATGTCCCAGGAATGTGCAAAAGGAATAAATAACAATTATCAAATTAATACATCGATTAGGATAATAAAAAATATCCTATTTTGGTTCTGGACAAGAAAAGATTGATTTTATGAAAACATTATATCTTATATCATATTGCTACAAGATTTACCAGTATTTTGGATATGTATGATATATATTTAAGATAGTAATATATAGTAAACAAGTCATTGACACAACATTGATATAGTAATGCAGCAATGGGAAAATGTGCTTTGAATAACAATAAGGGGTGTCAACAACATTTTATTTCCTGTTGCTTGTTGTTAGTATTCCTGATTTATTTTATGTGGGTGTTTGTTTTTATAGACAATGCAACAGATGAACAAGGTGATGGATCCCATGAAAACTGCCAAGACCATGCAGGACTTCACTAAAGAATCAATGAAAATGGAAATGTCAGAAGAAATGAGTATGTAAAGTTTTGACATAAAAGTAAACGATACTTTATCAATCTCGTATCAATTAGCTGTATTACCAAGTAGTTCTATTACATCAGTTATTTGAAAAATAATTATGTGCTTATGAAAAATAAGGAAAGAAAAATAAGAAATAGCTTTTCATTCATTAAAGGAAAAAATTCATGATAATAATTAGGGTATTGTATTTTCATCGTGTTTTTATTTGCAGTCAATGACACATTAGATGATATTCTGGGTGACTCTGACGAGGAGGAGGAATCTGACGCAATTGTCTCACAAGTACTGGATGAGATTGGCATTGATATGTCAGGAAAGGTAATAAGAATAGCTGTGGTAATAGAGAAAACACTTTATAAATCTAGAACTGCTTTCTACGAAAAATAGAAGTAATGTTGAACTATTATAAATATGAAAATAATGCTACTCTATACAACAAAATTGATTATAAGGAAATTTATTTTAATGAAGTTGTAAACACTCATAAATTCTCACTTTATATGTTGTTTTGATGGATTAAGACATTTGAAATTTTTTGACTTTTACATGAATTTAAAGATTGTGTATTCATTTTTTTTATATTGACATCAAGAAAACTATTATTGGAACTGTAAAGGTATTCCAGTTTATTTACTAAAAGTGTGTCTTGATTATCTTCCAGCTGGCTGATGCACCAGTACACAGAGGAAAGATTGGTGAGGCATCTGGTTCTAATGCTGAAGCAGATATAGAACGACAGTTGGCAGCTCTTAAAGACTTATAGTGTTAAATTGTGTTAATTATTCCTAATTAATTAAATCTCGCCTAACATATCATCAGTTTCAGATGTGTTCTAACATCTCAGTCCTCTGATAAGTTGGTCCTAACAATTGTCATGGTTACATAGTAATTTATCACAATGTTAACAAATGTCTACTATTTGTACATGAGGTGTTTAATAAGAAATATTATTCTAGATTGAGGTTCTAGGATAATCATGTGAACTATTTAAAGTGCCTCTGATGTGATAAGTTACGGAGTACTGCATCCTGCCACAGTGTCAAGTATAAATTTTAATACTTGTAGGCATTAAAACTTTCTCCCTTGTGGGAAAAATACAGTAATAAGCCAGTTTATAAATAAGCAATTTTCAGATTCTGAGTTTTAAAAAGATTTTATTTTGGGGGGAGGGAGGCGGAGGGAGAGAGGGATAAGGTATTCCATAAAGACACAGGCAAGAGAGCTGAGAACAAACATTAATGTACAAACAATTTGTTGTTGTGTACATTTTTTTGTATTTGAAATTGTCCGACTGGCATTGAGAAATACCTTTAGATCTTCTCCAGTGTATAATCCGTTTAGATATCTTACAGTACTTTTATGTACAGGTAGTAAATCATGGCGATGTCAATCACGGAATTCATCTTAACCTGTCTGGGACTCCAAGGTAAAGTTATTGTATCTTCCTATGTATGATATGCTTGCTGCTGTTGAAGATGTGCATGTAGCCTCATGTATGGTACTGTTGAAAACTTGAAATGTTTAGCAAATCTTGACACCCAGGTTTTGATTGGCGTTCCTTTAATCATACTTCTTGCCTTACATTGGCATTCATACAGAGGAAATAAACTTGCAGAAATTGAGTATGTATAAAACACGTGTGTACGTTTAGTGTGTAAGAGCTTTGAGAGAGAAACCATTGTCAACATGTTGTGATTGTTTTATCATTGTTTTGTTAAAATCTTCGTTGGGCCTCATTTCTCTACACGTTAATCGCTAGTCATCACCCCCTTTTATAGCAGCAAGTTTGACCTGATTTTAGTTTTCTATATCAATTTTACCTCAAATCATAAGGTCATAAGATTTTGTCTTCTGTTCTCAAAAGTTTAAGTTATGTAATGAATTTTGTTATGTTTTTTTTCATGAATGTTACAGAACTGAAAACATAAAGACTTGTCAATTAGTTGATACAACATTCATGATCACCATACAACACATTTCAAGTTACATGATGTTATGCTATATAAATTGATTGTGTTTTTCATTCAAAAACTTACCTAAAAACTTGTTTTAAAGTTTAAAAACTATCAAGGAAAGCTCATAGAAAGAAATATTTAATGGAATAACCATATTCAATTTAAAAATTAAGGAAAGAAAATTCATGTACTATTATTTGATAACTAAATAATAGGTAATAAAAAAGCTTTGTAAACCTTCCTAATGTTGTAAATTAATTCCAGAAACTGTTATTTAAAGACAAAACTTGCACTTATTTGTGAGAGAGTTTCTTTAAAACTTGTAACAGCTACTTATAGTATTTCATCAAACAGTTAAGGCATTAGAAGTAGGCCTATATGTAATATCTTTGATAATAAGTTATAAAGTACAAAGTGTATAGCTTATATTATGATTCGCAAAGTGTGTAACTAGCAGGGACTTATTAAGTCATTATTTCTATAAGAAATTATTTGATGTAGCATACTACCATTGAAATTTTGTTAACAATTTCAAAACATTTCCTACATGTATTTTCATATTTCTGAACAACATGGTTTAGGTTACTGAACAACATGGTTTGGGTTACTGAACAACATGGTTTGGGTTACTGAACAACATGGTTTGGGTTACTGAACAACATGGTTTAGGTTACTGAACAACATGGTTTGGGTTACTGAACAACATGGAATTTGTTTTGTTTTTGTTATTTTGAGGTTAACTGGTCTTGATACACATTTTAAATTGGGTTGAAATTGTCCATTTAAAATTCTAAGGAAGTGGTCATACCAAGCAGATGGTCTATATACCCAGTACAAAGGTGGGTTTTACTGTATTTATCAAACACTAATGTATGACATAATAATGGTAACAACAATTACTGTTATGTGTCTTTTATTTGTGTTGACATAGAGCATTGCTTGTGAGTGAAAGATATCTTTTTTTCCCACATAATTCTGTATGTTTTATATAGAATTTTGAATAATAGTTTATAAAACAATCATATGCATGTAATTAATCTTTGTTCAAGCAATTTGAAACTTTTATAAATGTACCTCAATGTTAGTTCTGTACATAATTATATTGATTACATTTATCATATTTTAAGAAATTAAATGATGAAAAAAAATCATTTGAATAACCTTTATGTTTATATAATAATGGTCTCACTGTCCCTGGTATCTGTGATATGTCCTCTAATGATCACATGGTTCCTGGTTTCTTTGACATGACCTCTAATGGTCACATGGTTCCTGGTATCTGTCATATGACCCTTAATGGTCACATGGTTCCTGATATCTGTGATATGACCTCTAATGGTCACATGGTTCTTGGTATCTTGTGTGTGGCCTCTAATGGTCACATGGTTTTTGGTATCTTTGGTGTAACCTCTAATGGTCACATGCTTCCTGGTATCTGTGATATGACCTCTTATGGTTACATGGTTCCTGGTATTTGTGATATGACCTCTAATGGTCACATGGTTCTTGGTATCTTTGGTCTAACCTCTAATGGTCACATGGTTCTTGGTATCTTTGGTCTAACCTCTAATGGTCACATGGTTCCTGGTATCTTTGACATGACCCCTAGTGGTCACATGTTTCCTGGTATCTTTGGTGGGACCTCTAATGGTGTTCCTGGTATCTTTGACATGACCTCTAGTGGTCACATGGTTCCTGGTTTCTTTGATGTAACCTCTAATGGTCACATGGTTCCTAGTATATTTCATATGACATCTAATGGTCATGTGATCCCTGGCCTCTGACACTGACATGACCCCTAAAGGTCAAATGATCCCTGGCCTCTGATATGACCTCTGAAGGTCACATAGTCCATGACCTCTGACATGACCTCTTATTATATGGTCACATTGAAACTGACCTCTTTGACTACTGTTACCTTGCCTGGACTCCTAATGGCTTCATTTGAATAATCCCAACCAAAATATACAAGGTGACATATCAAGTGTAAAAGATAACAAGAAAGCTCTTCAAAATTTAACATCCTTTATCTAATCATAAAATAATCTGTAATCAATAAAGACTGATGATTAGAAAAAAAAGGATAACATGATAACATTGACAACAAAATCTGGCAAGCTGACTGAAATATACCTAAATGATCATACCTGTACACCAGGTAAATTGATCATACCTGTACACCAGGTAAATTGACTGATCATATCTGTAATACAGGTAAACTGATCATACCTGTAATACAGGAAAATTGCAGGGACCTGGTACAAATTTCAAACCAACAATATTGTTAAATATATATATATATACAATGTATATATATATTATAGTATCAATTCTAGTCTAAAATATATATGTACGTAGATATTATTGGTTAGAAATTTATGCCAAGTCCCTGTTGGTAAAATGATCATACCTGTTTCCCAAGTAAACTGACTAAATCTGTGTTAGTAATAGCTATATTGGGAATGCTGTTTTAGCAGTTTGTCTTTCAATAAAATAAAATACCTTGTAGGTTAATTTGTACAATTGTACTTTGAAATATGTAAAATACTTGTTTTTTCTCAAATGAAAGAAAAGAAGTTTCATTTTAAACAAATCAAAACAAGCTCTCTACCAAATTTATATTGATGCTATCTGTAATTGTATTTCCATACAACTGATGATATCTTTATCTCCTATAAAGTAAATTTGAAAAAAAAACTTGTTGTCAATTTGCAGTCTATTTTAAAGTAATATGGGAAGAAAATGACAGTTTGATAAAAATAATAGCCAAAACAATTTGGTCAAAATAAAACAATTCACAAATGTACACAAAAATCCTTGCTTGGACCCTGCTCATAGATTATACTTGACAAACATGGGCAAATTGAGGGTCACCGGGGTTCTATACAAGGCTTCTATCAATATATCTCTCAAAAGAGAAATCTTATTGCTTATACCACAATTTTACTGTGCATTGTTTCACCTTTTCTAAAGCACATTAAAGTAAAATTCATACTGTTAAAGCTTATATGTATAATTACATATAAGGGAATATAAAATGTCTGGCTTGCTTAAAACAAACCTTTCTAATTGTATAGTGACATAGCACTCTTCTGTTTCTATATTCTTTACAAAAATATACAAAAAAATCTATCATTGTCACCTTATTGCCGTCGGCTATTTAAACAAATTATTTCTTTTGTCAATATTAGTAACATTTATTTCTTTCTACACAATGCTTGCTTCCCACATTGCCTACCCATTGGTTGCTTCCCACATTGCCTACCCATTGGTTGCTTCCCACATTACCACACATTGGTTGCTTCAAACCCACATTGCCTAAATATTGGCTGCTTCCCACATTGCCCACACCTTCATTGCTTCCAATATTGCCCACACCTTGGTCATTTCCCACATTGACCACACATTGCTTACTTCCTACATTGACCTCACCTTGGTAACTTCCCACATTGCCCGCACCTTGGTTGCTTCCCACATTGACCACACTTTGGTCGCTTCCCATATTGCCTATATGTTATTTGTTTCCCACATACCTATGCATTGCTTACCTTTTATTAGTCCACACACATATATTTATATTGCTTCTCTTATCAAGTTTTACCTCATGTTTCAATTTGTAAGATTGTATGCTTATTCAAGACATACATTTCAATAAGGTTATTTTAGAGGCCTACAATTGTATGTAAATGTTTGCTTCCTTTATTGACAAAACAGGACAACCTCCACTAAATAACCAATGTTAACTGGAGTTTTATAAAAGGAAAGTATCTAGGGCATGATAAGAATAATTCCATAACATCAAAGAATCATCAATGACTAGAACCCATCTAGTAAAGAATTACTGTGGCTACAAATGGCGACTCAATAAAAACACAGCCATTCCAACTTTGTGGAAGTAAAGCACTCTTTTGATCACACAAATCTGTTGATCTGATATTACGCATCATTGTTCAAGTAAGTTCTAAAAATATCAAACTATTTCTTTTTCTGCATGGCCCACTCAAATCTGATTGTTTTTCAATATTTACCAACAAGGACTTTAACTGTATGCAATGGCAAAGGCTTGCTGTAAGTTAGTTGGAATGGCAACAAATATGGTAAAGGTTTGAGGTCAAGGTCACCTCTAGCATAAAACTTAAAGGTCAAGGTTATCTCATATATAAACCTTGGAGTTCATCATCTCCTATAAGAGTTGAGGTCAAATTGTCACTTTTGAATAAAGCTTTGAGGTCAATATCACTCATTACATAAATGCAAAAAGTTCAAGGTCACCTCATGTATAAAACAAGTCTAGACAAGAAGTCAAGGTTACTTCAAAACAAGGTTGAAATTATAAACAAAAGGTCATCTGTACCACAAATAATAGCTTACGTAATAGCTGAGCAGAACAATGTAATGATATATTTATGGGACTTTGTTAAAATTTGATAAACAACATCATAAACACTATCAACAAGACAAAAGTCATAACAAGGTACAATAATCACAAATATATATATATATATATATATCAATACTTTCAGCAAATGGTAGGTATTTAAAATGGCTCTGGCTATACAACAGAATCTGCAAACAGCTTCATTCTTGGTGATGTATTGCTTTGAAAGATATATGATCAATAAGGAACTCATGTAGTTTGCTTTACATTTGATATTTACATCACCTATAATTTCTCCTAATTGGTTCAGATGGACAAAAAGTCTATCATTCTGGTGACTCTAATATTAGGTCAGACCAAAAAAGTCAATAAAATGGATGTTTTTAGACTGGCTTGAACAACCATTAATTGTCGAGCGTGTTCAACGAGAGTTTATAAAGAATTGTACTAAAAAATTGTAAACTATTAAACAATACTGATCAACACTACATGACTTTGCCCACAATTGGATGAACCTGAGAAAAGCCATGTACAAATTAATTCTGAATGGAGGATTGTCGTCTGACACATGTATACTACCTATCTTTGGTTTCACTAGTGGTGCATTGTTTTGGCAATACTGTGGAATCTCTGATTTTACTCCTTTTTAACATGAAATCTTTCTAAAAATAATGCTGAATTTTTCAACTGAAGTTTTAACACTACATGTGCATACACCATTTTTTAATGAAATATGCAATGTCAAAAAAGCAAATAATGTACATGTTCACAAGACTCACAGTCGTATGATGGAGCACAATACACTGAAGATCAACTCACTCACCCCTTAGGACATATTTGAACTCTTCTAAATCAAAAGAGAGGAGAGTTCATTATGAATTTCCATGGGTCAATTATTTACATACAACAATAACATGGAAGTTAATTGCAGACTTCTAAACTTTCATCACAAGGACATATTCCCTACTGTATTCAAACCCAAAAAGCAACCAGGGTACTTCAAAATTGAGGAAATTAAAGGGGCGCTTAATGGGACCAGATTTTGACTACATTTCACAAATTTTAGAAAGTAAGTCAAAAATTAAATTACGATATAAATAAATTAAAGAAATTATATGGAACTCATATGAATTCTTATTAGTGAACTTAAGACCTCAAAAAGAGTAGGGATGTGGCTTATTGGGAAGGGGCTCTTATTGGGTTGAATACGGTTTTCAATATAAAAACATCTATAATTCACTTTCAGTGATAACCTCGTTTTCTCGTGTTTTTTCTGTTCATTAAATTCTAATGAAAATGAGAGTTTTCATTTTCACGCCTCTATGTTTTGTCTTTTGCCAGTATGTTGTCAAGAATCAGAAATAGCACAGGTAATATGTGAATGTTTGAAAACCTGTATCATTTACTCGCTGTTAAACAGATCTTTACAGAAACCATGAACGTCCTTAGTAACCAAGTAATGATTTCATTGTTAAACACATATATTGTCTCTTTAAGAGTAATTAGATTGAGCTATGGACACCACAGTGTCCAATTCATCCTACATCCCTTCACTACTACATGATAGAATGATGACCCATATTATTAGTATACAAAATGCTTAAGATATCCAAAGTGTTCAGGATTATATAAGCCATATCTCTGTGGCCTATATAACCCAGAGAAATATCTTAAGTGTACAAACACGATGAGACACCCTTAGTCCACTATATTTAGTTATAATTGAGAGACAGATAGAATTTTGTCTGTGAGATGTCCTTGGTCATACCAGGTTGGCTTGTACAACCCAGAGAAATATCTTAAGTATTCAAACAGGATGAGACACCCTTAGTCAACTATATTTAGTTATAATTGAGAGACAGATAGAATTTTGTCTGCAAGATGTCCTTGGTCATACCAGGCTGGCCTGTACATCTGAATAGCCCGACACCAGGGCCTCACTGAGAGGGTAGACCTGCCCACGAGACCGACCCCCGGGGACCTTGGTATCCTGAACTCCTGGGATACGACTATTACTGGCCCAGTAGGCCTGTAGTTTGTTAGGAGACAGATGAGAACAGTCTGATTTCTGGCTGAGATAGGAGGCCTTGTTTCTATTACAGTCTACATAGTTCCTGCTGTCTGTCAAGGCAATGTGAGGGTAGATTGCCTTGGGCTTGTTTTTCAAATTGTTAGCCAAGTCTGACGCTGTTCCTGTATAATACAGACGTGCCTCAGCGCTACTGTAACCACGCTCCACAGAGGCCCGCGGGTAGCTAATAATCACCTCAGCGCTACTGCTCGTCCCCACCGGGCAGCCAGTCTTAGCGGGAATATTTACTGTAGTGTATCCTGCTGGAAGTGAACTGTCTGGAATACACTGGGTATGTGGGGCACTGGTCCCAACAAATAAACTGTAGTCTGAAGGTCCTGTACCATTAGGCAGATTGTTACTTGTTCCATCACTGAACCCTGTAGGAACTAAATTATTTGAGACACACTGATTGTTGTGAACACTCGGAATATCATGTGAACTACTAGACGACACACGCCGCGGTGGGCCATTCACGACAGCATACCCATCAGGGGTGGCCATTTTGTTTCTGGTGAGATGGGAAGGATAAGGAACGAATTCGTAACCCTCTGGAATGGTGTTGACTGGTGAGTATGGGACATCTGGACACAGGTCCGAGTCTATGGAATGGATAGATTCGTATTGTTTCAGGGGAGGAAGTGCCACCTGCAGACTGGAGTTAAGAGAGTAAATATCACTGGAACAGGAACTGTGTCGACTTGAGCCCTGCGAGGACTTGCGCCGGTCGACTGGGTCACGGATGAGCTGGAGATACTTTGGGGTTCCCTGTGTGTGCGGGATGAGATAGTCTGTACATGCACTATTCTGCATGGCTATCTGTCTATAAGTCATTTCAAGGTCCACCTCATCTCGTGGCTCAGGCATATCAAAAGATGTAGCATGCTGAATCTTCTTATACAGCACTTCATTATCTCCCTGTAAAGAGAATTTCAAACTTTGTCATTAAAACTGCTCATATTTTTAATGCACTTTATATCTGGGTAATTTTTCTGGTACATGTATAATAACAACATTAAAATTAAAAGGGCATGCAACTTAGTCAGAATATGTGATCTTAAAACTCATGACCTTGGTATTTGACCTTGGCAAGGACACTAAATCATCTGTGACAGCAGATTATACTCACCTTGACCCATAATCTGCCAGGAATGAAATTACTTTATAATGTGACCTTAACATGACATTTATCTTTTTCTGGGCCTCATACTGACCTTTGCATGTGACCTTTACAGGACAATCATAATGACCTTGACATGTGACCTTTATAGGACAATCATACTGACCTTGACATGTGACCTTTATAGGACGTATATATACTTACTGTTATATATTCAAGGTTTGTGATATTACATGTATACTGACCTTGACATGATTCCCTGACATCTGACCTTTCTAAAATGCATACTTTTATACTGACCTTGCACTCAGGGTCATGTCCATGTGATAAGGTCCTCCGTCTCGTTTTTCTCTCTCTTGGCTGACGACGACAAGTTGAGCCACCCACTACAATTAGAATGATACATAATTAATTAGGATCTTACAAACATCTGATCACACACCTTGTAGATGTGTCTAAGACATTCAAACAAATGCTAATCAGATAACTGTACTATAATTTACAGTTAATAAAAACATTCAATTGATATAGATTTCTTAGTTCTCATAGAAACTTATGTAGACATATACAGTGTCTTAATTAGTTTTTTTCTGGTGTGGTAGTCATAGAAATATTATAGAAAGCAAAGGACTTTTATACAGACATTCATATGATATACATGTTTTGTATATAATAATACTGTGTAGTTAGATTTAAAGTAAGTTTATATGAAGCCAAGCATGCCGCATTCCTGACTATAGTCTTCTACTGAACATGATGATGACATGCAAGCACAGGTCCTTCTGCAAAGTGTTGTGCATGGCCATGCAAGTCCTGTAAAATAAATCCTCTGTCCACAGGCTTCCTGGCCAGCAAAGTCCATTTGTTAGCAGTCATTGCCATCACAGCAGGTCCATCAGATGTAAATTTACATGATTTTGAACATAAACATGCATGAGGATGAATCACTGTGTGTTGTCATGGTGATGAAATGGTGGATCAGTGTATTAACTGATGATGAACAACAATAAAATGTAATCTTACCACTCTACAACAAACTTAACCACAGCAAAAACATAAGGAGGTTTCAGTAGATATCAGTAGCAACCAATTAAGGAATCAAAACCGTAATTAATGGCAAAACAATATAAGTCACCAAGATCAAAACAAAAGATGAAAAAATGGTCAATCACAAAAATCACTGAACAAAATGAAAATGAGGTCCAGCAAGACAAATGAAGGTGAAGAGCCACAGGGCGAGCCAGGGGGGAGGCAGCTCCACTTTACCTATCCTCACGAACGACTTTGTTGAGTGACGATGGATGAACGTCCTGACGATTTCGCCAGCTATTCCTGCGAGGAGTTTTCTCTTGACTGTTGTTACTTCCCCCTTCAGGTTAAAGGCGACAATTTTTTTTACTTATTTCACAACCTCAACTACACTTCCATCAGAAGCATACTAGGTGATTCTAACGCCACCTAGTGAATAATAAATATATTAAAGTGTTGTTCCCCTTGACTAAGCGTAAACACACTAACAACATAGATAGACTTGGGATATCACCAAGGTCTTCAGGATGATTGCATCAAATTGTCATACTACTCCTAACAGCATTTGTATTACACATTGTTTTAATCATTTTTCAATAGTAATTTTCTATATTTTCCATAGTGTATGTTTTTTATTTGTGTGTGTATTATCCTTTAAAGAAGAACATATTTTTGGGGATATGAATATTTTCTGGGTAATAATCAGATTCTATACTTTGTAAATGTCACAAATATAAATCTGTTTGTAGAGTGGAGACATCATCAAAAGTGCAACTTGAATTTATGGAGTAAATGATTCCAGTGTATCCATATATATACATTGAATGTTCATTGCCATTCCATTTACATCCTATTTCCTCAAAACCTTATCTATTACATTGGCAGGCAATCCAATAATTATACATGTATATATATATATATGCAAGCATACTGCATATTAGTTCATAAGCTCCATTTTCTAATTATAATTAAGTCATTCAATAGTTATAACATGCACAAATTTATACACATACTTCAAGCATATAATATTTGCCAAACACCATTAATAATTTGACAATGTAGATACACTAAGGTCTAGCTTTGTATATCGGAAGGTCACCTAGCTAAATTCATATTCTTCATTTGTCTATAATAAAGTTGATTGAGCTGACTACAGTTATTGGTCTATAGATTCAGCAGTTTACTCTCGTCCAAGACAACATTGATGTGCAGGAAGTACAACAGGTAGGGATATAATACATACAACAAATACACTGCAGTACAGCGAGGTCTTCAGTACAAGAAGGTGGCACTTTTCCACACAGGTAACACAGATGGTGTGATCATACTAACAGGCATGTTCAGAACGCATGTTAAAGATGGCAGTCACAAACAAGCAATAGTGGACACCCACCTGTGACCATGATTTCTTAAAGCTACACATGCTGACTTAAGGAAGAAATTAAATCTCCACATTATGAAGGTCAAAAATATGTTTTGGATTTTTTCATCTGTTTTTCTTGTGAAATCAGGGTCTGAATATACAGGCACATTCAATTTCTTGTCCCAAAAGGTTTAAAGCACTTTCATCAGTGCTAACCATCCTGAACACGCCTCTGTTACAGGTACATATGTATCGAAAGTGTTTTCATGCAGACATAAAGTGAGGCTACAGAGGGACTCACACATTCACAAAAGAGGATTGGCAGAGGTCATATTTTAGACTTAGCACAAGCAGAAACACAAATAGACCATTAACTATGTCTTAATTGACGAACCAGTCATCATGATTTTATTGTTTCACCTTCAAAGTTTGTGATTTTATTTGTTTCCCAAAAATAATCCATCGTTAGTCAAATAAGACAGTGCCAAATAATACTACATCAATGACGACAACACAAAAGCCAACATCACCTCCTCAAGGCCTGGTAATATACATGTCCATATGGGCCTTCATGCAAATCAAAACAAGGAGAAATGTGTTACAAGGATTCTGTATCAAAATCATATCATTTTTTAATAAGACTTTCAGTTTATCTTCTGAGAAAATTTACAAATTCTTTAAGTATCTTTCTTTTTCATGATTTCATTTACATTGTGAGACAATTAATGCATTGAATTCCTTGTATTAAAAACCTGAATTATGCAGTTTCTTAAAACCGACACAAGAGATTTTCCAAGTACCGGTACTGGAGTGGGTTTTTTTAAGAATCAGTGGAAAAATTTTCAGGAATTATATTTCTTATATTTTTTTAGCTTGACACAAACTTTGTAACACAAATGTAAATATATGTTTCCTCATGTACATAAAAAAGACATCAAATGTATAATTATAGTTTTCAAATCAGGCAATTCAAGCTGTTAAGTAATAACACTACAACATCATTAAAACGGAATCAACAACAAAACAAATCTGAACAATACACAGATTTTAGGCATATATAATATCAAGGCAGAATCACTCAAATATGTGTGTATATATATATATACTAGGTATATGGCATGCAGTAACATTCTGTGCCAAATCTAGAGTACATTTCATGCAAATGAAGCCTTTTTTAATAACAGATACATAGTTCATAGATCAGCTGCCAGATATAGGCCTTCGTTTAGTAGCACCTTTATTTTCCCAAACAAATTACATTTTGTTCTTCTTGTAAAAGTTTTAAATATACCATTTCCTCAAAGTTTTAATTATACCATTTCCTCTAAATGTATTTATCTCCAGATATATAAAAAGCTGTGGTGAATAAACAGTCATGGAAACCATGGAAACATTTGTAGAGGTCAAACAAGGTCGTGTAATGTACTCACCATCAGGGTTGATTGTGCGAGAGCGTATAGGGACTATGTAATCGGCGAACAGAGACACACATTTTTCATGGAATTCTTCTAGTTGTTGAAGGATAGCAGAGAAAGAGGGTCGATCTTCTGCTTCCACCCAACAGCTCCTCATCATCTGGAAACTGTGGACAAAAACCAGTCAAGCATGTAAACTGGTCAACACCTTAATCTTGACACTTGAGTATTCCCTTCTTAATATGAAGGACAATCTGAACATATTTTGAGTCACTCTGGAGACAAAGAGAGATGTTCTTCATTGATCTGAGTTTCCAGTATTCTCGCTATTCAATCAGCCTTATGAAGATGTTATTCTGCATGAACTAGGTGTGTTTTCTTCTACCGATCTCACCCAGTGTTACAAAAACTCCTACAATACATCCTTATAAAGTGTGTAATGTGAATACTTACAGTTCTTCAGGACAACCTTCAGGCTGCTCCAGCTGGCCCCCAGACCGCACAAAATGAAGGACCTCAATATTGGTTCTTGCTGGGTATGGCTGTCGTCCAAAAGTCATCACTTCCCAAATGAGAATACCAAATGCCCTGTAATGTATAGAAAGAAGCCAACATTCTTGAAAAGATTTTTATTAATATCTACCTGAACAAGGCAAATAACTCATTTAATATGACAGAAAATGCCTTGATTGTGTAGGGGAGATAATTCACAAGATGTCCAATTGTTTAAGAGAGATAACACATCTCGCTAGGTTTCTGCCAGTTTAGGGGAGAAACAATGATCATATACTTGTCTGTGGTAATAAACGTATGAATAATGAATGTATATAATATGACTGGTTAAGGAGTTATATCACCAGATTTCTGTGTGGTAAGGGAGATAACTTACCAAATATCAGACTGTGTGGTAAACACTCCGTCTACTAGTGCCTCTGGTGACATCCATCGTACTGGGAGAAGTCCCTCGCCTTCTTTTCTATAGTAGTCGTTTTTATAGATATCCCTGGCCAGACCAAAGTCCCCAATCTTTACCACCATTTCTGCTGGTGTCTTACTAGACACAAGACAATTCCTTGCTGCCAAATCTCTATGGACAAAGTGCATCTCCTCCAGGTATTTACATCCTCGGGCCACGTGGACACAGATCTTCACAAGGTCGGTTATACACATAAATGCAGCATTGGTCTGAAACAGTCAGATTCAATCATTAGACATGTATAGTTTATCATTGAGTGTTCACTTGGTGAAACTTAAAAGATATTGACCAAACTCACTTTACAATAAAAACAAATTTCTATCAGCAAGGTCTGACCTTCTACTGAGGATCAAAATGGTCATTGTTTTCTGTTTAAAGTCAAAAAGACTGTCTGGTAAAGGCCATAGTCTAAATTCCTTTAGGAGCCAGCAATTCAAGGCCTTGACCTTTTCTATAAGACTAAATTGAGACCTTGACCTGATTTTGAAGCTTCGATTTTCTATCAATGACAAACAAAGTTGAGATTTAGAACTTGTATTGAGAGCTAAAAAAGCCATGACCTTCTACTGATAAGGTAACTTGAAAATAAAATCAAACTATCGACTTACTGTTGATGGTCGACAAGCCCGTAGGAAGGACAGTAGATCTCCGCCCTCCATTAGCTCTAAAATGATGAATTCTGGGTCGTTGTCCAGACACACACCCAGCAGACTCAGGATGTGCTCATGTTTAAAGTTGCTCATAAGGACCGCCTCTTTTAGGAACTCTTCTTTTTCATGATCTGATGCACTCTTCCTCAATGTCTGAAAACATGGTTATAAAACATTCATTTCTCATATCTATAAGAATGAGACATAGCATTTATTGTAAGGTTTTTCTTCCTTATTTTCCTACAACTTCAGATTTAAAACAACTCTAGTCTGAGCGAATATTCAAAATGCTTGAAAGAGCATAAGAATCAACATAATGGTACTCCTATTAATTTTGTGTGATATATTTTGCAAAGACAACTATCCTAAAGCTACTGCTACATATCCAATGAACATGCTTTGAATGCTTTCCCACTAATACTACCATGAATGACCTTGACTCACCTTGACAGCTACTTTTGTTTCACCAGATGTATCACTAAGAATATTCTTTGCCACACCCTCGAACACTTCTCCGAACGCTCCACTACCAAGGAACTTTGTAAGCATCAGCTGGTCCCGGCGGAAGTGGGGCAGGGAGGCTATGTCACTGTCAGTAGGGATTAAACTGTAAGTACAAACATATCTACCTAGTGACAGAGGAAAGTTTCACTGTCTTATGACTATATTTGTTGTAATAAGTAATCCATGTTTGATTGTACTTATGTCTATCTAACACATTCTTCTGTCTCATTATTATTTACTGAGTTGTCTCGGTGGTTTATAGTATAGTGTTAAGGTTTTACATTGCCATCCAGAAATTGATGCCCAGTATTGACATGAAAAGATAAAGTTTAAAGTGAACAGTCGGGCAAGGATGGCTAAAGTCGGTAAAAATGGTGTGAATGTATCCAGTATAATTTCTTATGAAATGGAAAAATAAAATCTCTCGTCAAAATCTGTCTGCGTACGAAGAAATTAATTTAAAGTATGGAAATTCTAAAACGTCCTCCCAGCTCACTATGTCCGTGGTTACATTTCCACGCAGCCTCGCTTTCAATGCTTTCAAATTTTCTTTACTTTAATGGTCAGAACTGGGAAACTAAGCAGACCGTCGTATTAATATGTGAGAACTTTTGAAAGGCCAATGAATGCATTTAGACTGGTTTTCTTTGCCCGACTATTCACTTTAATGTTTCTTTTTGACTTGATACAAACCTGATGGCATATAGTGTATTGCTCTGTTGGTAAGCCGTATGTGGCAACTCTCGAAGTGTGGCTAACTCTACATCAGGTCCACGAGCCACCGCCACAAACTGCGGTCGCTTCTTCTGTAGGTCTTGTCTCTTCCATCTCACTGTAACCAAACATCAGTATTGTAGTTTACTCCGAACATAGCAATGAAACTTTTAACTACAGACTAGGCTATAAAACTTTTATGTAACACAAGATCAGTTCTAAAAATTGAAAAGCTGTGTTGTACATGACATAGAGCAACAAAATTGCGCTTGAGCAACAGCTAGAGAAGAGAAAATGTAACAGCTTGAACAAGTTGTCAACCAATGTAGATGGAACTTGAAACACTAATATTTAGTTCTAACTACATAAGGGCTGGGAGTTAATTATTAACAATGATATCCTGCTTACCATAGCAATAGGCAATGAGGATGACAATCCCGATGAGGATCAGTCCAACAGGCAGACCAATCGCCAGGATAATGGTATTGTCTGTTTTCACAAGGGCCTCTGTAATGACAGTTGTATATTATAGATAAATAGTGTCATCTGTGGAACTAGTCATAATTAATAAGTTCAAAATTTTACAAAAAATTGTTTCCAAGATCAGAATAAAAACATTCACTAAAATCACAGATTCATGTATAAATGAAATGAAAACGTAACTAAAAAGGCAAAGGTTATTGGTATATTAGAACAGATGAATAAGTGAATATATGTTGATGGCCTTTAGTATGATAACAATGGAATTAAATTTAAGACATGCCTATGTATAGACCAGGGTTATTTAAAAAAGATACTGTAGACATACACATAATTTATGAAGGTGGGGGTCATTCAGATATAGGTACAAATGTACTTAAAACTTACCTATGAAGGTGAAGGTCGCACTTGCATTACTAGGAGGTCCCCAACCTATTTCATTAGTGGCCTTGACCCTGAACACGTAATCATGCCCTGGAGGTGTGACCTCCTTGTCCACCACCCAGCGTAGCTCTGTGCCATTGTAGGCCTGTTCCCAGGTGTCGCTGTCTGTCTGTCGGTACTGGAGGAGGTAGTGAGATATACTCTCACCGTTCACCTTTGGTTCCTGCCACACCACCACATACACATGTGACTTGAGCCTCTGTACCTCTGGTGGCAGGGGCTCTAGGGGAGTCGACGCTGAAAGACAAAATCACTTCCTCATGTACACCAAAAATAATTTTAAAACAAGATTATAATTTGATTTATAACCTACATAACTGTAAATTATTTCATAGTATTCACCAACAGGTAACAGTGCCTAACAACATTTGATATTAACTGTAGAAAACAAGAATAAATTGGTCAGGGTGGTTGGGTGGCAAAAGACAAAGCCTATCAATAAAAGTTCAGGTTTAAACTTGATTAGGAGCATAAAGTCACCCTGCACTGCCCAACCCTATAGATTTTCCCCATGTATTTCAATTTTCTCCTAGAATAAGACTTCTCTTGCATTTCTTTTGGGCCAATAAGAATAATCAAATTTAAAAAATATATTTTTTATAAATGGTCAGTATGGTAATTACCATTAGTTCTGAAGACAAAGCGGTCATCGTCTGGCCAGTCCACACGTTGAAGACTAGTTAGGACGAGCTTCAGCTTGATACTGTACTGGGTATAGGGCTGGAGATGTCTGATGCTGTGTCGACATTGGGTGTAGTTTTTGGCCTTCGTAGGAAACTGTGTTTGGCTCCTCTTCATCAATGATCCCTCCTCGATCTATAATAAATAACATTACTGATATCTTTTCTTTGTTTTCATACAACACTTGGATGTTATGTAAGACAAAATCTCAAGTATTCAATAGAACAATCCCTATCTTGTACCACAGTGAAAGTCTTACATTTCCTTACAAATCAAACTTATGTGGGAACAAAGAGTCGCATGTATAATATTATATATCGAGGTACTTTGAGTACAAATAATCCCCATGAAATGCAGCAATATTACCTGGTAGTGGATGAAGGTGACAGCGTACACACTCTCGTCTCCAGGGATATCCCAGGAAACATTTAATGTATCCTCAGACTTGGACTCCAGTTTAATGTCACTAAGACCCTCGAATGTCTTGGCCTTCACCTCCGCAGTCTCACTGTACACCAGACGCTCTTTGTTGGAGGCCAGGATCTGTACAGGATGGAAATATTCACAAATCATACACACATTACTAACTTCAAACTTCCACGTAGGTTTGGTAATAAAGGAAATTTCAGAAGAGAGGTATGGAATAAAATGAAGATCTTTTTTTTTAAAATGGTAATAAATTGCTGGTCATTTCCTGGCAAGTCCATTTATCAAAGGTGACATTGATTTTATATTTAACCTTAATGACTGACCTTCTTATTATATTTAACCTTAACTACTGACCTTGACTTTTACTGGTGGTTAGGCAGCAGGTCGATGAGTGTGATATTGCTTTTATCATTAACCTTGACTATTGACCTTGCCATTATATTTAACCTTGACTACTGACCTTGACCTTGTACTGGTGGTTAGGCAGCAGGTCAGTAAGTGTGACATTGTGAATGGGTACTCGAGTAATACTAGTGGGCAGTTCTATCGCTGGGGTCATTTCCATCTCTTGGGTCTGACCCTCCTTGGTCATCACACTCCATTTGACCTTGTAGGTGACCTCCTCCAATGGACCGTTGACATGAAGAGGAGGTGACCATTTCACACTCATCTTGTTAAAGGTCAACACTTTGATGGTAACAGATGTGGCTGGTGAAGGCACTAGAAACAAAATCAAAGAGATAATGAGTGTTAATTAAAAGAGGATGGTATCCTCAGTTGTAATTTTCAGATTTTTTCACAAAAACAGCACCAACTATAAAAAGACTTACCTCCAACCTTGGTACGAAAGACATGCGGCTCACTCAACACACTATCCAGGTTTTCTGTGTAATAGTTACTCACAGCTCCGTGGACTACATACTCCATATACGCCTCTAATGGGGATACTGTCATCTGGCGATTGTATGATGTCTGAAATAAAAATAAGATATCATTTGTACATGATCACTATGGTAATTTCTGTTCTAAATGAATTATTTTTGTACTTTCAAATATCAAAACACACTTTCACTGATCAGATAAAACAACTATGTTTGAGCCTATCAGTGAAAGTACCTTAGCAACTACTTCTGTATAAAGACCTCCTGTTTGATAAGACCATTTTCTCAGGGTCCCAAATTGTCAATTTCTACACAATTTGACCTGTGTACAAAGACCACTTGGCTATAAAGACCGTTTTTCGTGGTCCCTTGGGTGATCTTTATAGGAAGGTTTGACTTATTTTACTTGCTATACGACTGGCTGATCCATACCTGTGACAGACAGTCATGGCCGTCCAGTCCACATCGGTCACCGTGGGAACCCTGCTTGAAGAACACAGTGTACCTGGTGTTGGGGTGAGAGATTGAGTCACACTCCGCTGGCCAGCTGATCTCCTCCAGGAGGAGTGTAAGGGAAGCATTGGTATGGTAGACCATCACTATACTACCGTTATATGGACCCGGATCCAAACATCCCAGACCTGTCACAACAGATATATAGAAATTATGTAAGGATGAAACAAGATCAGCAGCCTTACAAGTGATCTCTATAATAGTGATAGGTATATTACTTATAGCGGTAATTTTTGCAGGATGATAATTATTTTCATGATTTCACATGAGACTGCTTTAGTTGCAAACATTTAATCCATGAAATGGTAAGTATAGGTGAATCATGTGTTCAATGGCAAAATTTTAATTCCCTCAAATCTAATTTTTAAGTTTTTAATAAAAATTGCAGTTAAAAAATAATTCTTATAATTAAACAAAGGCGGAGTTGTCCGTTTGGAGAGCTATATTTACCTGGAAGTGGCTGTAGTTGGGAGCCATAGGCCAGGAGGTCAGTAACACCGGGGACAGAGTGAAGAGAGATCACCTTGGTGGCCTTGTCTATAGCAAAGAGCTGACCAGAGGCCTTCACGTACCAGTAGATATAGAGATGGTCAACAGATAGCAGGTCAGGAGGTGAGTCTGAGAATACACAAAAATCAACTGATAGAAAGTTCATTCAAATATTTGAAAGACCTTGATCATGATACTTTTATTTTGTAATGATAGCAAAATTATCATCAAAATATCTTGCTCACATATTAATAATTATGATACATGTAATGATCTTTACAATGAGTCCAGTTATTATGTTTCTCAGGAACTGGAACATATAGAGCAAATACACTTTTTGATGAATACAACAAAAGTGCCTACTGACTTTAATTAAACCTTTTAAATCACGAGCCTTTTGTACTACCACTCTTTCTCTAAAACACCATGTGAGGTTAGAACTGTAAACATGACAGCAGCCTACCTGAAACACTACTGCCAGGAAGGATAGTCCTACAATGACAACCATCTATATCAGCGGCTATGAGAGATTTAGTGCTTAGGTGGTACAATATCATCTCCATTTTATTGTTACTGGAATGGTCCACTGCCAGCGCTCCGCTTGTCGTCACTGTCATAGGACATGTACAGGGAAGGGAGGTAACTTCTCGGCGTAATCGTCGGCGGATGTTGCTGAACACTGCCACAATGTCGCTATTGGAGTTCATTTTGTAAACAGTAAACTGGTTTTTGTTCAGTCCCTCCTCTGTCCAGATCACATTGCTGAAATACACATTAGTGTAATTACATGATTAAACATCAAATCTTAACCACTGATTATCTTATATATATATATTTTTGTAACAAAAACCTCTGCTCTCAATTATCATGTCACCAAAACTAAATCTATCATTAATTGTTTCCAACAGATTTAACAAAAGTTCACCACATATACCAAAAGTAAAAGTTTTTACGTTAACCTGGTATAGGGGTCCGCTACGATGGCTCTGATGGCTTGGGGTCGCTCCTGTAAACTGATGTATTCCCTCTGGTCAAGCTTGTAGGCCCCTAGGGTGCTGGTTCCTCGAGTTCTATCAACCTCCACAATGAACAGAGTGCGACTTATCCAATCCAATGACAGATCCACTCCAGAATTGTTCAGTTTCACCAACTACAGAAAAGTATGATACAGACCTCACAATTATAGTATCACATTACGTTATGTAGAAACTATTACTATTGCCGTGGTTGTTATGGAAGCTTTGTGGTTGCTATGGAAACATGAATAAAAAAAAAAAGAAAAGCATCTTAAATAGTTCATGTTATACAGGGGACATGTTTTGACAATGCTAAAAATATACACCTTCGATCAACTTGTATGACACTTTTTTACAACAATATTGTTGCATACATCAAACAATAATATTATAAGTTGCAGGTTCTTACAGGGTTTTGGTCCTTATTTACAGATTCCATCAACATTCCATCCCCGTTTATCCAAAACATCCTGTTGTCCTGGGCTTGGTAAGTAACAGCAACAGGTGAAACGCTGGTTTCTATGGCGACGGTGAGATTAACGGAACTGTCAATCTCGGCCATCCTGATGGAGGTAGGTGTGGCCACTAGGAGTTTTGGGACAGGTCGCACAACTGAAGAAGGCAACAGGACGTTACGTAATAAAGGATTACAGGATCAATGTGTTTTTGTTATTGTGTCAGGTAAGCTTTGAAATCATAAGACATGGAAAAATGGATCGTTAATGGAAAATTAAGATCATTACATACCATCCTGCTGGGCTACGATGATATTGGACTTCTCACCACAACCAACAACTGTACAGGCACACACCTGTAACAAAGATAGATGTCAAATAAGCCTCATATTAGACTTTAGCTTGGAGAAAAACATTGAACTTTTTTCAAACCCATGGTTAATGTAATTATTGGAGTAATTTCTTTTTCTTTCATTAGGCTGCAGCAGATCTGGCTCCAGGATCAGGAAACCAATATCTAAGATTTATAAAACAAATTGTAACAGGATGATTATCACCAACCAGGACGCTCCATAGATAATGCATCAGTCTATAGTTTGGAGGACCTTGAGTTCTAATCCTGTTACAAGACCATTGTTTGTTTTCAAAAAGAAGAAAATTTTATAATGTCCCTGTTACTACAACAACATTACCTTTGCAGAAATATTATCAATTCCTGTTAATTCAATGGCATCATATCTTACTTGAGCATTGCCTTGTAAAATGTCCTGTATTAATAACTACCTGGAATGAGTAGGAAGCGTTAGGAAGAAGGTTGTCCAGAATGAAGTGACGAGAAGAGGCTGGACTGGTCACAACGAACACTCGACCATTCTCAACGCTCATCGACCAATAGGATACATTGTACTGACTGATCAGACCATTGGTTACGTTTGGCTTCATCCAGCGGAAGTCAGCAGCAAGTGCATGATGGGAAGTGACCGCGTCCTTGTACGGGTTGACATACACGCGTGGTTGTAGAGGTTTACCAGGCACTGGTAACCAGGAAAAAACATACAGCTTATCAGAAAACATGTTGATGCAGACCACTTAATGCAAACATACTGATTTCAGACTAATCAAATTTTATTTCAATGTAATAACAAGTTCTAACTTTCTTATAATTTCTAATTTACAAATTAGCATAAAGATGAATCTATATATCCACAAAATTGCTTCATTAATAACAGATTTGCTTAATTATCATTCTTCATCCTCCCTAAAAATAGCAACAAATTACAACATCAATCACCTAGGCTTACCTGACATGGGTGAGTTGATGGTTACTGTGGTAACTGGTCCATTGCCCCAGTATGTGTAGGCCCGAAGTGATACAATGATCTCGCTATATGGGGGCAAGTTTGGCATCTTATACCAAGTATCTTCCATTTTTTGAAACTGAAATGCATTAAATATTATAAAATACTATTTTCTGTGGGTCTTATCCTCTTTAACTGTCAGGCATGGATTTCAAACAATGAGAAAAACAGTATCAGCGAATATTAAATTCAATATTAATCACCCTGTAGTAAGTTTTAAGCAGCAAAAAAGTATAATCAAAGGACTTTAAAATCCTACAGATCCTGTAGCAATATTTAAAACAAGAGGCCCAGAGGGCCTGTATTCACGACGACGGACGCCGCGCCATGACATAAGCTCACCGGTCCTTCGGGCCAGGTGAGCTAATAATGTGCATATTTAATTGTATTCAGTAATTATAGAGTAATGTCGAACTTACCAGCATTTTCTTGATAGATGTTTGAGGAACTTCAATGGACACTTCATAGAACACCTTGCCATAGGTGACAGTAGCTGGACTCCATGTGAGGTTAAAGTCTGCCCAGTGACCTTGACATTGAATGGTTTCCATGGGAACTGCCTTCGGTATGATAATCAGGGTTGACTCATTCATACCCGCTAGTTGAAAAAAAGGTATTTTTAAATTCTTACTGATTTATAATGATTGATAGTATTCTAAAGGACTGGTGTAATATACATGAAAAGATATATCAGAAAAAATGTGTGACGCTAAAATTAATACCTGGATATGGTTGGAGAGAATGATGTAGTACAGTGAATCCATCTGCTGTATAACTAGAGACGTCTGAAGTGTGGTTACATTCCATGTCTCCGACCACCATTTTGTTGTCGCTGTTCTTCCAGAACAGTCTGTGGGAGTAGTAGTGTAGCACCGACATTCTAGGAATAACCACAGGTAAGGCAATATAGATAGAGTAATGAATAACACATATTCTGTATTTGCATATTATAGAGTTATCTGCCCTTGCGGATAGGTATTGATTGTGACATTATGTGTTTGTAAGTGTAAAGTCATACTTTTTGCAGAAAAAGATGAGAATTGCGCTCACAAAATGATGATTAACAAACGATAATACCCGCAAGGGAGCTAACTCTGTAATATGCAAATACGGAATAGTCACAAGTTAGGCAATGACAGTTGTCACAAATTTAATTGGCAATAAACCATATATATAAGTTTTTAGTAAATGTGTATTGGTATATGTGTATATACATAAATGAGTTACGTAATTAATACATAGTCACAAGTAAGCCTATATTTGTCAACATGAGGCCAAAGGGCTTTAACGGTAATATGATTTTCTTGGCAAAAGTCATATAGGTAATTAATTAGATATGGTGTCATGGTAGCCATCTTTGATTTGGGATCAACCAGAGATATAACAACACTTTGTCAAGATCATAGCAGGATCATTTCATGCAAGTTTCAGATAAATCAGACTGGTAGAACTTAAGAAGAAGTTCAAAATGTGTTTTCAAGATGGCGACTGTGGCAGCCATTTTGGATTTCGGGTCAACCCAAAAAATAACAACACTTTGTTGGGACCATATCAGGATCATTTCATGTTCAATTTCATGTTCAATGACTGGTAGAACTTAAGAAGAAGTTCAAAATGTGTTTTTCAAGATGGCGGCTGTGGCGGCCAACTTGGATTTCGGGTCGACCCAAAAAATAACAACACTTTGTTGGGACCATGTCAGGATAATTTCATGCAGGTTCAGCTAGATCACACTAAAAGAACTGGAGAAGAAGTTCAAAATGTGAAAAGTTTTCACACGGCGGACGGCACACAACGACGGACAAATCATGATGACTAAACCCTTTGGGTCAGATGACCTAAAAATAGGCGATGAATTAACACAAGTTAGGTCATACATCATTAAGATTTATGCTTCATTTGTATATGAAGAGAGAAAAAGAAATTATTACAAAGACTTCCTGTATTCTCTCATTCTGTTTGATATCCAACTTTTATAGTGGACATTCTTCAGATACCTAATGTATCACAATTTCTTCAAAACATTGATGTTGTAAGTAGTAATAATTTAATATGTGTTTGTCTGACTTACTCAGAGATACTGGTGAAGCTGCCAATGAAGGAGTAGGGCTGTGTCGGATCGTGATCTTCACCGTTCTGGACGAGGTCTGTCATATATAACTCCTGTTTCCTGTAGCCCCTGACGTACCACAGCACCTTTCCCATGTCCATATTGAGGGTGAGACTAATGACATGTTTCCCAGAGAAGAAAGGAATGGAGAAATGGAGGTAGTGGTCCTCGCCATTAAGAGCAGCTGACTCAAGCGTGTTTGTTGTACTCCAGTAAAGTCGGCCCGCTAGCGAGTCCACAGCCATATGATGGGCTGTCCCTTGCGTCACAAACTCTATAGATGAACCATCAACTGACGATCGTCGGATCTGTTTAGGAATACAATGTCTAGTTCACATTTTCTATTCAAAATCAAAAAAACATTTCTGATAACTTTTAGAAAGATTAAAGAAGCTTTTATTCAAACATCTTTTCCTTTTAGACAATGCTTATATGGTAAGGTCACAAATGCAGTCAAATCTGTCTATTAAGACCACCAAAAGTTTTGAAATGATTTACAACTTTGTTTATTTTGTGTTTGCATAATGGCAATTAGATGGATCCCTCCAGCTTAAGACTTTCCATCCCTAATTTTGAGATGGACTTGTCCAGCATGACCTGTCACCCCTAGCTTTGAGATGGACCAGTCTATCATGACTTACCACTCCTAGGTTTGAGATGGACCAATACAGTTTATGTCCAAGCCAGTCGTATGCGATAGCGGAGACAGATTTTCCAGCAAAGTCAACCTGACTGAAGGCACCCAGTGTGGCCCTGTCACAGGTATATACCCCACCATCATTAGCTGTCCAGTAGATATCAGTACTGCTCCAGGCAAAATCTGAAATTAACATACCAACGCTCTCAAAATATTTATAATTCAAAAAGTTCTTTGATTATGCAATGGTAGCAAAAATAGGATGAAGTTACTGTTTAAAAGTCTTTTTCAGCGACAAAATGACTAACCTTTGAACTTTGCTGTTGAGTCAATGATGGCCATCTTGACCTTTTTGCCATACATGTTGACCTCTAGGAGTCCGTTTGACCTTCTCATCCATGAGGAAAACAAAAGAGTGGCATCAGATGCAGCTACAACAGAAACCATCTTATACACAGCTGATCTACAGTATAGCTATTCTACCTTACAATCTGTTACAACAAACATCATGATCAGCAGATAATAAGGCTTTGTCAATTTTTCTTTGTTTTCATCAAAATTCTCTATGACTACCATTTTGGTAATGTTTATCCCAGTTTATGCAATGGTACCTGTTTATTTTTAATGAAGGTGGTTACAGAGTTCAGGAAAACACTGGTTTGTTAAAATGAAGGGAAGAGGAGTATATAGACTGGTTCCTGGAATATATGTTTTCCACCTTTGCTTACCTAAGGGCAGAGTTCTGCCAATAAACTGACTGGACCAGGGCCCACAGCCTAGCTTACAGCACGCTCGGGCCTTGATGGTGTACACTTTGTTTGGAAGCATATCCATCTGCTCCAGGGAGCGTCCATCGATGCCACGTAGGATTGTCTCCTCCTGGGTCTCGGCCATCGTGATGCTGACCTCATACAGCCATTGTGCCCACGCCCCCTTCCCCTGGTAAGACAACTTTTGAGGTTCCGACCACTTGATCTTGACCTTTGTGGAGGTGAACAGAGCTTGGAGGTTCTGTGGTGGACTGTGTGGAACTAGTGATAAGACAGAAAAACATTGGTAAAGGATCAACCATCTTATACACGCCACATTAAACAAGACCATCGTTATCATAAGGATAAGATATTTCATAATCTTATATTGATATTTCATGAAGGAAGGATACTCTATAAGTTTTTCCACGATTCATTTTTCTGAATTCCTGCCTACTTTTAAACAATCAGTTTTGGATTTGGGTGCAAGTCTAATCACCATACATAATATTCAAATATATTAACATTGGGGGATGGGAAGCTTCACCTTGTGATAATGTAATGGAAGTGTCAATATTTACATATATTGAATCAGTTTGAGGTATGGTATACCTGGAGGTGGCTGTGAGGTGGGTAGGTAGAGGTTGAAGGATGTGTAGTGATGGGTAAAGAACAAAAGAGGATTCAGGTAGAACATGTCCCTGTTCACATCGTAGTCCTCCTTCATCATATCGTCGCCATTCGTCCACCAGAAAGTGCCGTTGTAGAAAACCATACTGGTGATGTTATGGTAGTTTGGTCGAACAACCTTGCCCTTACGGAGATCCACCAATCCACTGCCATCCAGAAACGACGTAAGCATGGTGTTCTGCGAGTCATTGGGGAAGTATAGCTGCATGTTGCTATGGTCTATAAAGAAAGTCCTGAGTTGGCAGTACATCACTAGTCTGGGATAAGCTGATTTGGTGAAGTAACGGCCAAGCTTTCTGATATCCCCAGTGTCGATCCTATAAAGGCCTGCATTGTCTCCTGTCTGGGTGAAGTACAGGAACCTATGGACACAGTTTATAGTACATGTAACAATGTTATCACAGTATGTTTTACTTTTTATGGTAATCATACATTTTTATTGATTTCTATTTCTAATTTTACTCTTTTTTTGTATTTCTTTACATTTCTACAATATACTATAAACAATTCTTTTTTTGCGTCACCATGCCATATATTTTCGCATACTTCATGGCCAATTATAATTCGCAAATATAAATAACTGCCAGAAAGATTCAACTACAAGTATATCAGAGCATTACACCTTAATAATACCGAAATTAAAATGCCTTGAAAATGTTGCTGTAAAGGCATGAAAATGCAAAATCAAGTCACCACAAAAATAAGTTGGTTTGTAGTATGATGCTTGGCCTTTGTGCCTTAATTACATCCATAATTTCTGTGATAAAACATTTACATTTAAGTGGGGTAAAACAGAAGACCATGGATGGACACTAATACTTTACACTTCCACCCATTCAAATAGTGGGCGTATTTGTTATGTTTCAAATTCATTTTAATACCCAACAAATTAGAGGGATACAGGGTTTGGACCCTGGATACATGTCTTCACCACCATGCAATGTGTCAAAAGAGGTCTGTTTTGCTTTTTCAACGGGATCGCTCTCAAAACTGATTGATTATAAAATATTAGATAATATAGTGATATTCATTGTTTGCACATCACAAAACCATTCACCTCCACAAACAGATAGCAATCGTGACGTCTGAACCAGTTCGTTAGCGCGTGACATCATAATTTTCAGAGAAAAAGAGATAGTTCCTGTGATGCACCATTTACATTTAACAAGAACACAACAGAAGTCCATGATATTGGTAATACTTCATACTCCCACCCAAACTTCAACCCGCCTCAATCTAATAGTGGGGCATAAAAGCTTTTGGTTGTTTTGGCTCTGTTCAGCTATAACTTGATAGTACATTGTTATTTCTGTTTAAGACACTTGTAGTACCACATCCTCCTGTAAAGCTCTCTGAAAATTTAGATTACAATGACACAGCTATGATACAATAAATCAATGTCAATGTTCTCGATACAAGTACCAGTACTTAAATAGTCATGTCTATTCAGGAAGGTTGAAAAACAAGGCCCTTATACATACTTCATTGGAAATTCAATATGTGAAGCATCCTAGATATGGAATTATCATGTCTTTCCATCACAGACATTCCGCCATAGTTTAACTGTCGTCTGCTCCATTACATAATTCTCTTGTGACACAGAGTCGGAATCAAATACTTTTATTACTTTACATACATTCTGTAGAATTGAGGCATATTGTGTATGGACGAGCATGCAATCCAGTCACCAAATCGCAATAAATGGAATTTCTATCGATGGATCCGCCACTCCTTTCTATAATCTACGGCTTACTCTCGAAAATCTCTTTAAAAGCAGGATGGATCACTGCTTGTTTCGCATAATTCCAAAGAATTTGAAATATAAGTGTCATTCTAAAAGTAAATTTGTTTCACTCGGCCTGCATTAAATTCACATTTTGCTATCTCTGCATTTGTCTATGAATCTGTTTGTTCATGCAGGTGTTGGGATGATTATTCCAGACAATGTGAATACAAACCCATTTAAGGGATCAATTTCCAGGTCTGTGGCGGTACTAGACAGGGGCCCTGTAGCAACTGTGTTGCAGGAACTGGCGTCAATGTCGCATTGGTAGATCTGCAATCACCCAGAAAGTCTATCATTATAAACAGAAAAACTTGATGTTCATGTAAATAGATAGGAGACAAGAATCAAACTGCCTATGTAAGAAATGATTCTTGTTGTTAAAACAATCATACCATTAATTGTTTATGCAAAGTTTCTTTAATTATTGTATTTGCATGTCTACAAGTATCAACTACATAAATAAAATGAGTTCTGAATGTTTAATATGTAATAGGCTGATATGTAGTTCATACAGTAAAATTCAGGAACAGCAATATATGGACCACGCCCAACGGATACAGAGAAAATGGTAATTATCCTCAGATGGTCTTTATACAGAGATATGGTTAATTGATACAGGTAGTCTTTATATAAAGATGGTTGCTGAGGCAGATTTTACTAATAGAGGATCTTACATGAGTGGCTATGTGATATGAAATTTATCAAATGAGTTCAATAATTTGTGGCATATCAGATTATTTAACGAGTTTGATAAATTTCATATCACATAGTCACAAGTGTAAGATTCTATTTATCACATAACTTTTTATAATAAAATATAATCAAAACTTTAGATTTTGTCTTTATAATAAAACAGTAGAAATCTGGCTCTTATGTGACGTTTCCATCTACTGATATGAGAAAATCAAGCGACGTCATATATAGATTATGACATAAAAACTGTATGTGAAATCACAATAGTTTTATTACACATGTGTCTTAATTGCAATATTTATGACGTGGTCGTATGACATGGCTAGACGGGCTAGTTATGTGATAATTTCAAATAGAAACAGGAGTGAGTTTTTACAAATTTATATATTATGAAATATTCTTCCAACCTGTGGAATTCACCATAGATTTCTTCATAAATGTTGAATTTTGTGTTTTTATTTTATCAATTTATGAATCAAACGATTGAAATCTGAATTTGTTACATGGTCAAAATTAAGTATTGATGCTCAAGCTAAGTGGTTACATAATAAAGAAGCAAATCACAATGCTTAGCGCTAGTGTTGACCCTATTTTTAATGATATTTTATCAATCTGACAAATAATGCCGACTGTGCTTACCCGTAGGTCGTCGATAACGTAGACCAAATCGTTGAGCCAGTCCACGGTGACAGCCGTTGGGTTAGTTAGCATTGGGTAGATGTCGCGTCGCAGATTCTCTGGTTCATTGATGTCGACGTAGTGGACTTGCTTGACGACGTCGCTGTGAACACTGACGACTAAGGCCTGCCGTGCGATGTGTACACCGATACCTATTGTCAGTGACAAATACATGGTTAAAACCTCCTAATCTCCTGTCATAACTTAAACAGATTGATCATTAATTAACAATTTATAAGTAACATCTCAAGCTTTCTTATTTTCCTAAATGACATATACAGGAAATTATGTTACACACATTACATTGTCTTCTGAATTTCTTGTTTACTAGTATACCTGGTACTGAAATTCTAAAGTAGAAATCTAAACATACGTAAGAAAATCAACTTTAAAGGCTGATAGTATAATTCCCTGCATTTTATTTAAATAAAAAAGTAAATTGACTCCAAAAAAGCAAAAATGAAATGTGAATAAAACAGAAAAAGAAAATTATCCGTTAAATATGTCTTCAATGCTTGACATGACTTCAACCTAAATTGGGATGATAAACTGATAAACAATTACATCTCATATTTAATGTACTTTTAGACTTTTTAATTGATGTATGTACCTTAGAAGTTCAATTATTTTTTCTTTTAAATTTACATTCTCTACTTACAAAAGATTTGAAAAAAAAAAATCGAATCTGGATGATAAGTGGAATAAAGCTGTATTAATTTCAGTGAATTGTACTTCTTTATAGAAATTCAGCGGAAGCATGTTCTCAAATTAGCCTAGGCTCTACAGATGATGATTTATAACTTGAGATTTCTTGAGTAAGAAGAGATAAAAATTGATGATGTGGAAACCTAGTGCCAACTACTGCTGAAGGTGCTGGTTTCTGACAGATCATTTGGCAGAGTCATGTAATCAATACCGACTGAGAATAGTGCCATTCCTCCTAGTAATCCTACAAATGTATATCCTACACTTCAGAGTGGTGCAAACAGCCAAATCACAAAACATTTTCTGCACATTCGTTGTTTTATGAAATCGATATTATTTCTAATAACTTTAATGACAGTTCTACTTGTTGTGTCAAATTTACTACAATCGAATCATCGAGGTTTGGACTGTATTAAAGTGTTAAAGTGTTTTCAAGACAATTTTTTTTTTCCCAATCTTTCAAGAACTGAATCTCATGATTCTATGATAGATAAACAGAAAACGCTCTTACTACCAAACACAATAGCAACAGATGAACTGATATGACATGCAGGAATAACCAACAACATGCACGACCGTTAATCTTATCGTTACGATAACTCAAAACTCAGGTTAAGGAAACCATGATGAATTTGTTAATAAGTAACATGATATCTATTATAATAATAATAATGGCGAACTCTTCTTTTCCAACAGTTTCGCAGATTCTTTCTTACACCCAGCATTCCGTCTCCTTCAAAAATATCATCTAGCTTTATCAAATTGTCATAATATCTGCAATTTTTATTTAAAATTCAATTGAGGAAGATACAAAAAATGTAACTTTTAACAAAACTTTGATAGTTGATGGATCAGAAGAGCTTGGATCTAGTAACTGGTAAAATATAGCAATAGAGTAAAACATGATTATAACAAACCTCTAGGGACCAACGAGATCACTTCATTCACAGTTCATTATACAAACATTACAGACATTTTACCTTAAGAGGGAATGAAAATTATAACATAATACATGTAATTATGAATTTGATATAAACATTATCATTATAAACATGTTTTACTATAATAATATTTAATTAATTTCATTTTAAATCTTAAAATATAATTAAGCAATGGAAGAACTTGGGAATAACATCAGTTGACAGTGGAATAGATAAATCAAGAAATAAATGACATACCTATATCAAGGTTTTATAAAACAAGAAATCTTGTCTATTCAAAGATATTCACTCTGATAGAATCAAAGCTACAACATTGACAAACTTTTAATTAAAAGACGGAAAAGGTAAAATGATTCACATCTCTCGGCAGAAATTATAATCAGTTTGTCTGGTAGGTGGCAGCAGTGATGGGGAAAATCAAGGTCAATAGGTCACAACCAGACATACATTAAAATAAAATAATCCACAAAAATGACAAAAAAAAGGAAAAATACAAGAAAAAATTGAATACAGGCAACCAATCACTGTACAGGCATGATGAAGATGATGAGGATGATGTGTGATGTTACCATAGTTACCTTGTATATCCCCCGAGGCATTAAACAAAGCCGGGGTCCCTTGTGGTGGCAGAAATAAACAGAGACAGATATAGAACACAGAAGAAAAGAATACTTTAAGAAATGTCATTATAGTAAGGATTAAAGCATTAACACGGTTATCAAAATTAGAAATCATGTGTAAGTGAAGTGAGTTAATTCAGTCTTATGCTCTTCGGGCAATAAGTGCTCGCGACTTTAATTTTGTCGTATGTTCAGATAATCTAGCCTACGATGGTAAATTGTCACATAAAAAAATATGAAGAAGCTAGAATTTGTTCAAATGATTACCCTAAGGATCTACATCCTAGATATAGAGTATAAAGGTGTAAAACATCAATACGATATAAAACGGCTGAAATGTGCTGTGTCAGACAAAATACTTCTCCTCCAAAGCTACTGAGACAAGTAAAACACTCTCAATGCTTAAAGGATCTGTCACATAGAAGTGTAGACGCTTTGTTCTGGCATTTAACGCCTGTAAGGAGTCTCATTATGATGGTGACAATGTGTGGAGAATCGTCAATAAAGGAGATTTATCACCATCAAAGTGTTGTAGTGCAAATGGTGCTAGTTGATAATACCATGTTTGGGGACCTAAATATTCACACATCATTCATGGGCCTCGCCAATCTGACATTTAAGACATAAACCTTCCCAATTTGACATATTCCACTTGTCAACCTCCCTAATCTGACATCTAAGACATGGACCTTCCCAATCTGACATATTCCTCAAGTCAACCTCCCTAATCTGACATCTAAGACATGGACCTTCCTTATGTGACAATTTTCTCAGACATGGACCCCAACATATTCCACTTGCCATCCTCCCTAATCCGACATCTCACAAATGGACCTCCCCAATCTTACATATTACATTTATCAACGTCCCTAATGTGACATCAAAAGTGGACCTCCCCAATCTGACATCTCTCTGATGAACCCCCAGTGTGACATATTTTGTTACTGTTGTACCTCTTCAATAATCATATTTTATTGATAACACTTTAGCATTGTAACAGGAGAGAACAAATTTGATACTGTCCAAGCCCTAGACAGACAGTCCAATGATCAGCACTACCTGGCCATAATAGTTCAACCAAGTCCAGTTCTGACACACAACACCAAACACAAGTTTAATGGATCAGACATCGCATGGTCCCACAGTGGCCCTTGAACTCTCTTGATCTTTCCTCTATGGTCTCCTGTTTCATTTCACATAACCTAATATTTGGTGAGAAAGGCAAGATGGGACAATTCTACCAAATTATTTCTTCGTTCTAACAAAAACACACTTATTAAATTTTCAGTAACTCATAGGAAAATTTGTTTTAGCATTTAGGACAAGAAGCTGGGGGCTTGTGGCCTCCTGGGTCCAGCAGATATCGCACTGACATATCTGGCAAGGCGTCCCATAGATTAAGCCATTGATTGCTGCTTCTACAAACACAAATAATCCAATTCACAAAGGACACTGAAACAAAGCTCCCCTTCATGTTGGTTCAGTCCATTCAGCTTCGGGCACCAGGGGAGACAACTCCAATTTATATATAAATGCCAAACCCCACATATCTGAATTTAATAAATGAAAATTTCAAAAGGATTTGATCTAGAATAATGGAATACAACAAAACATCATTTTTCATTGCATCTAGTCCTTATACCCTTAGCACTGTATTGCTCCATGTGGATTTGAAGATGATTTTCAGGGAGGAATATTGGTTTGGATGCGCTGTAATTTGATGTGCGTGTCTACTACTAGAGATCCTAGGCAGAGATAGTCATGGAATCAATCAGGAGGCTTGTGCACGCTAAATTTGAAGAAAACTTGTAAAAATGGAGTTATATGTTAGACAACACTACAACATAGACCATAAACTAAGGAGGCTGTCGTCTGCTCGAAACATCTCCCCTTTCAAACAATGATGATTTATGTCCACTATGTCTTGACTTCCATTACTAGTCTGATCCACTTTAGGGAGAAACTAACATTTGCAGCCATTTTCTTTCACCTCAATTTCCCAACATTCAATGGATATTCCTATCCAAATACCTGTTTTATTTGTGAAGATTGTGTCATATACAGCGAGCTAGCACTCACTGGGAATTACACTCTCTCTGACACACTATTACTACACTTCTGTAGTCTATAACTAGTTTCAAAGACAAATAAAAATATGCAAATTTCTGTCTTTATGTGTTGAGGGAAATGTATAAAGAGATATGAAGAATATTAACACGAAAACTATTCAACTTCATTATATAGGCCATCTTTTCATGGCTTGAACTGTATTCCATAGTAATTTCAGGGGAGCAGTCAGTATTCGATTTAGATGTGAAGGGGAGTTGTCAGTTTTCCATATAGACTTGATCAATTGGAAGGTGAGCTTATTCAGTAATTCATATAACAATTGGAAGGTGAGCTTATTCAGTAATTCATATAAATTTGAAAGGGATCTGTCAGTATTCCATATAAATTTGAGGGGGAACTCTCTGTATTCCATATCAATTTGAAGGGGAAACTATGAGGACCTTATCCTGTTTAAATTCATAAGGAACATTATCATAGAGTGTTGGGATACCTACCGGAGAGGAACAGGCTTTCTGCCTCTGTATGGAGCTGGTGGGGTTTGGAGTATAACCATTCCTTCATGTTCTGTTTGAGTACAACATTGTCCTCACCGAGTATCAGGTACGGCATTCTGTCCTCCGTCACTGCAACAAATAATGAGGCAAAACAAAATAATTACTTTAATTACCTTTTATATCATTTTAATACAATTTATTCCAATTTGAAACATAAAATCGAGATTTGAAGCACAGTGATCCTGCAGTAAAGGCACCAGACAAGAGCCTCTGGCTCCAGACTAGGTAATTTGGTTTTCCTTTCCAACTGTCTTACCAGACACAATCCTTGTATAAACTGTCTCAGGGCTTTGTGTGATAAAGATGGCAATTGTAATGGTTAAGTACCTCCAGGAAGTTTTGTGTGCCACATGTGATGGACATAGTGTCTGCATGCCATCACTCTAAATAAGGCTTGCATAACAACTTGAAATTCTTTAACGAAAGTGGAAAGGTACCGTTAAGAGCATAGAGAGATCTTTTACTAAGGCAAAAATGCCTTTTATGACCTCATAAAAATATTCAGTGAGCAATTAAACTGAGTCACTTGAATAAACAGTGAAAATGCTTATAAGTTTAAAATAGTCATGGTAGAACTTCCCAATGCGCTCATTTTTGCTTTTAAAAATACCATAGGAGTTACCTCCCTTGGACACATGAGCCATCCCTAATACTCCCTACCTGAGTTGTCCCGACCACATCAACACTACTTTATTTGCGTCTCTGTCTTACAGAATCATTACCTCTTAGCCTCTCCATCTTATAGATTTCATACTTCAGTAAGTTGTCCCCTTTACTATAATATCATTATCTGGGTTATCTCCCTCTAACATATAAAATATTTCTTGATTTGTGTTCCTTTTAAACAAAAACAAAACATGAGTTGTGTCCCTTCACATGTATGTGTCGTTTACCCTAAGTTATCATTACTAGGATTTCCTTCCCTATATATATGTGTCGTTTACCCTAAGTTATCATTACTAGGATTTCCTTCCATATATATGTCACCATGGCTATGGTTGACATCTTTTCCTTCCATGACTATTAAATCACACCCAATATACATCCTCCTCCTCTCGTCTCCTGTCCTGTATATTTACTCATTTCCTGTTTTGATATAGTGGCTCCCTTTCCTATCAGACCACACCTCAGTTTTTCTAGTTTTTAATGTCCCCTGATTCCCAATGTTGATTAGCTGCCTGAGCAGCATTGGTTGGTGAACATCTGTAGAGCTAGTTGGCTGTTAGACTTTAAATTTGTGTTATAACTGTCAACTCCTTGTTGGACTTTTTTTTATAGGACTGTCACCTCCCTGTGAACCCAACTATAGCTGTATAATGGTACCAACATGTGTGACAATGTTAAAGAACATTCTTTTTCTTTGGGGTTATAATATTCTCATCTTATCAAAGTATTCACAAAACAACCAACAATAAAAAAAGTGGGTAAATACATCGTGAAAATATCCTATTTTTAAAAAACCTGTAATCACTTATAATGTACTTAATTCTATTTGTATACATCAGTATCCTGAAGACTGTAGAAGTAAAGACAATATCAGCTCAATGGTATCACTCTCTGATCAGAATCCCCACCAGTTAACCACACATGTTCTAGCTCATTCCCTTTGACAAAGTTTGGGTGACAAGGTCCCTAGCAGAGCCCACAGCAGCCCCGGCAGCAGCGGCAGCAGCGTGGGAACAGTGACATCGGAGCCCCAGCCCTTCCATACCTCCTCCTTAGCTCTAGTGCAACTCACTTTCTATCCCCGTTGGTGGTTAATGCTGTGAGTACCCTAACAGACCATTCTACAGGTCTGTTGTTACTCTAGCAGGGCTGCCCGCGTAAGTCGATACCGAACACACAATTACATTTTACAGTTAAACATCTAAAACCTCTCCAAACAGAATTTCACCAATTATACTAACTGGGAGCCAAACTTGGTTAGTGTTACACATGTAATATGTAGACACAACTCATCATTTTTATGAATGTCCAACAGTGCACAGGAGCATGTTCATTCCTCATCAAAGTGACCATTGACTTCCATTTTAAAACATCGGATTAAAAATGCGCCAAATTCTGTCTGAGTCTAAGCTTGTTTTCACCATTAATGTTCTGCCTAAATTTCTATAGCTTTCATCCCATCTTAAATCCTGGTGCTCTACAGATTTATATGGAGTCCTGGTTCCCTATACATTTGTATTAAGTATATATGTAACACTGACCAGAGATTGGCCGTTGACACCTGCCCTGTTTCAGTAGCCATACAGATAAGTCTTAACGCTCTTCTATAATCCCTCCCTGAAATATTGACAGAGATTGGCTCCAGGCCCAGGAGAATGTTCTCTGTTGGTCAACCACCTCCTCAAAAACATATCATGTTTTGACTTCTATCTGACCAGGATATT
The DNA here is from genome assembly GCF_041381155.1 of Argopecten irradians. Classification (NCBI taxonomy): domain Eukaryota; kingdom Metazoa; phylum Mollusca; class Bivalvia; order Pectinida; family Pectinidae; genus Argopecten; species Argopecten irradians. The sequence continues at coordinate 43,234,669 of NC_091134.1, read as the reverse complement.
TTCCCCACTAATCCTTGATTTACCCAGAGGGACTAGCTCTTACTGACTTTTCCCTCCTAAAATTTTCTTCAAAACTAGGATCCAGTCCATAACCCTATAGCCACACTTAATACCCCATGTAATGATATACTACAGGACATTTACCACTAAACTCACAGATACATGTAGCTAAAGCCCCCAACTTAACATGGATTTATAACGGATTAACACAGTTAGGTCGTAAAAGTTGTCTCCCTTTATGCTAACACCCTCAAAGTCATCTAAAAATCTATGAATAAAGCATAAACAGTTCATATAATAACAATTGTGATTATTGTTAACAACTGTGTGATACAAGCTGTTTACAGTTTGACATCAAATACATTAAATATGGAATCAGCTGCGTTTGAATTGTGGCATCAAATGTGTACAATGTGGATTTGGTTATGCACTCTAGTGGCAAATACAGCTGTGAACAGCTTGGCATCAATTGTAAGCATGATAACAACAAATTGTATATGCTATGGAATCAGCTATGAGCAATGTGACATCAACTATGAACAAAACGGCATCATTAGTGAGTAGTCAGTTTAACATCTTAGGAAGCAAATGCTTACTACGCTATACAAAGTCAGGGCAATAGATATATAATATTCGATACAAATCAAGTACATCTAACAACACAAATTCAGCCATAAACTGACAATGTGGCATCCACTTAATGCCTACTTATCCAAAGACTTATGATATCTTCGGACAGAGAGTTATCTCCCTCCAAGTATTTATCTTACCACCAGGGGGACAACACTCAGAAGTAATTTGAATTTGACTATTTTGCACAGCTTACAATGACAAGAGTAGGAGAGACCCGAACTGTGATGGTAGTCCACATGTGTGCTAACTCCCCACCGATCTTATCAGGCAGACCATCCTTCTTTCAGAACCATATCAGGATCAATTTAGCTTCCTGATAGTATGTGTAACATGAAACGTCTAGAAAATAAAACCCTTCGTTTAAAAAACATGTATTGCATTTAACAAAATTTAGGTGAAATAAAACCATCTCCTTTAAAAACAACTTTAATCGCCTTTCAAAAAAAGAGCATACAAAATAATGGAATGCCTTCATTTAGATTTTTTACAATTACTTTTTGAAATGAAAGAGATATTAAAATGAACAAAAATTCATCACAAACTGAAACCTTACTGAAGCAATGCGGAACTATCAAATATGACTGTAGATGTTGTTCTCAATTCTGGATGGACCTAGACGAATGTGATACATAATTATTTTTTGAATGCCAGCGATCGAAGATTACATCTAAACACGCCAAATGTATCACTAGAAATAAAAAGGAATATATTTTCTATATCTTCCCAGCTGGCACAGATTACAAAATAATTATAAGTTTTATTTTTGAGATAAGGAAAGAAAATTCTGGCAATGACACTTGCTAGTGAAAAACCTTGAGACAGCTGCCAGAATAAAATGTCCAAGGTTTCCCTGCTCGTATGGAGCATCTGGTGGTAGTATGATGGGGATGCTGACAGCCATACATATGTTTTCTGCCAGGGGTTAGAGGTTAAGGGTCAGGGTTCACTTGTCCCAGTGGTGATGATCATTTGTACGTTAACTTTTAAGTACTACCCCACAGACCCACATGTGTTCCATCTCACAAATTGGTCCAAGAAATACCTCATCAACGTTCCACGCCATCATGCAGGCTACTCCTTATCAAATAATACGTCACGATGAAACTTGCAGCGTAAAACCAGTACCAATGGTTCATAAACAGACCGACTTATGGCGGAGTACTGGGACAATTACTGAACAAATATAAACAGTTAAAGAGAAAATTCTTCTCAGGAGAGTTCCAATATTCCAAAAGGTCATATCCAATTGGTACGTGAAATAATAAAAGTAGAATTTGAGTAGTTGATATTGTTGTAAAATGCTAACTATGCAGGGCAGTAGTAAAGAGATACTCATCATAGCCACATTTCTATCTTGGTCAAGAAACCCTTAGGCAAGTCCCCGATCATTAGGATTATATATATAGGTAGGGTATATATATATATAACTACTTTATCCCATCAAAGAAGATGTACAGGTGCCAAAATCTGTGTGTCCTCGCTTTGTATCTACTACCAAGACATACACCAGATTGTTTATCTCCGTGTATTATTTACTATCAGACATACACGAGATGTTTCCTACGTATTTACTAACACAACATCTTTCATCTATTTATTTTTTAGACGCACAAGTAATATTGTCCTGGTAGCAAAGACATATAGGAAGTCTTTCATCTTTAACATTACTGTTTAGTCACATCAGATATTTCTCTATATTTTCTGAAAAGATATCAATCTTTGAATTATTTCCACTGAGTCAAATGTGTATGACATTGTGCCACTAGCCCACCACATTTGGGTCATGTGTTCGAGGCCACATAGGACAGTTGCCAGGTAGACTGGCCACCAGTCTCTAGCATATTGAAAATCACTTAAATTTGGCTTGATTATCTCTACTAAATGTCTGATTCTAGAGTTTCGTGAGTTTCAAACTAGGGGGAGATAATCTAGTAAAACATTCTGCTGTAAAAGTCTTATCAACAACTTAGGGTCTGATGGCAAGATTTAAACATATTTATTTTATAGTGATATCTTAAGTATACAACTTATATGAAGCCCTCTTCCTGCAGTAGTTCTATGATTTTCTCCAAGTACTCCGACTTTCTGCAATCCCCAAACCCTGGCACACCCTTATATGCCCCTAGTTGTTAATGGGACATAAAACCAAACTAAGCTAAACTGTTAACTCTATCATTCCTTCAGCTGAAAATGTCAGCTATTATGATTTATGATGGGATATTTTACAGAAGTTCAGTTAACCATGAGGGGTGATATTAGATTTTTTTCAGCAGTTATTATTGACATTTGATTGAAGGGCCATTTGTCACACTCATGCATGTAGAAAACTAGAAATGTCTGTATGACACAAATACATGCAAGCCCCTACCGCCATATCGAAGTGGGATGGGATGGGATAGGAAGGGGTGAATAATTTCATGGCAGAGGCATCAAAATGTTAACAACTTGAGAATTATTATTCTATATATGACAGGATTATAATAAAAATCTAATTTTTCATAGGAAGCCCTCCTAATGTTAATAACAATCAGCCAACAGGAAAAGATAAGATCATTTTGTCAATTCCTTGGATTAAAGCCAAATAGAGTCCTATCAGAATAATTGATCAATATCACTCATTGGAGGGTCACCAAGCAGTCCAAAACAAATCCGACATCTATATCATACTTTACACACACAAATACACACTTGACACAAATGTTACATCTATTTCAGGGGGATGCTCCGAGCAGTTAGGGTGACATTTAGATGTGATCATTAGCTAGGAACAACTCTGGAATGTATAGTCATATGCAGAGGAAACAGGGAATTAAATGATGAGCTCTGGTACAGATTTCACGAGGTTCAAATCTGATTATGATGTAGCCTATGTGGACTTGACGACAGAGGCTCTGTGGACAACAGACTCTGTCAGCTGATTGGGGATATTGTCACTGCCCGACTACTGTGTACAGGGTTAGCTGGAGTCTTTGTGTCCAGAGATATAAACCATGACAGAACTGGATCAGTTCAAATCCCATGTAGGGCACCAGGTACTGGGTGGTGGTCTTATATCAGAGTACTCTGGTTGTTCTCTACCTCCTAAACCTGGTTCGTCCTTAAATGACCTAGACTGTTGATAGGATGTTAAACAAATGAAGCCCAATAGACCAAGCCCCTGTGTACAAGTTAAAGGAACAATTTGACCTTATATGAACAATATGACTTCACTCACAGGTTTAAAGTTGCCTATTATGGGATGTTTAAATTATTTGCCAAAGTTCGAGAGAGGAAACTAGATCAGTATGTAAAATATTGTTTGTCAGAAATATATATCTTTCACAAAAGTTACAAATGCTGATGTTTTACGTCAGTAAAATCATGTTAAATTGTCATATGTTACAAAACATTTTATGTGTTACTTTGGGTTTTTCCCCCAAAAATATATGTGTATGGTAAAGACATACACAAACCACTGGAGAAAAGTTTTCCGTGGTAACCAGCTCTAATGCCAGTCATCTTGTTCTCATTACCCGCTAATGTAACTTGGTCTCTGATGATGTGGTTCTGTTGGAAAAATGAAACACAATCACACCAGCTGAAAGTGAAAAACAATTTGTACCAAATCTCGGCTACTTACTGAAACACTTAGAAATAATTTGTGTTAGATATAAAACTATATTCTGTTCCAATATGACATTGCTGCCATGTTACAGCAGATGTACTAGTGTCATGTCTGTATAGGGAGGCACTTTAGTTTGTGCAGCTGATGTTGACACCATTCTGTTTGGTATAGCAATAGCTTCAAGGTTTTTCAGACCCGACAATGTATATTAAAGGAATAAACACCATCAAACTTTTACCCAACCTCTGTGCACAGAGGCGCAGATATCAGGTACTGAACATATGACATATAGGTCTAGTGATTTTTCTCCAAGAACTCTTAACTTTCCTTCCCCTTAAAAATCAGAAATGTCCTTAGATGACCCTGACTATTAATTGGATTTTAACTTAAATAACTTAGAGACGGATAACTCAAAACAAATAACTATACGGTACCATTTAGACCTTGGCGATAGACACTTCAATATCAATAACTGATCATTCAGCGAACTTGGAGACAGAAAAAGTAAATAAAGCACCTGGTTAGTATGTTTATAGTACTTTGAGAGTATGGATGGTAACAATAATCCTGTCCCTTTACACTAAAACGTATCAGGACAGACTGTAGCTGTAACATATGTAATTGCTTGCGATTGTCCTATACTGAGGAAATATGCGACTCCTAATGTAAATAGTTGTAGTAATGTTAGTAGCCTGAACCTACAAAAGACATCTCCTATAACATCAACTAAACAGAAGGAATCCGTAACACAAATGGCTGCCATAGTGTTTCGATTTTCTTTCTCATTTATTGCTTTAGAGGACAAGAAGAGGATGTGTAATATTGGAGGGACATGCATGGGGCTCTGGCACAGATCGAGAATAGTGGGGGTGTTAAGGGGTTTGGGGCACAGATACACAACTTAGACAATACAGATTCAGTGAAATTAGGGATTTGGTTTGCAGAAAAGGGGCATTGGTTAGAGGTACAGAGAAGAATGTGGCATAGGTTTCAGATATAAAGGTGAGGATCGAATAATGGATTTGGGCAGTTAATGGGGTAGGGGGGATAGAAGGTCGCGGTGTAAGTGTTGTAATTAGTTCCAAACCCAAAGCTCATAAAGAAAAAGGGTCAAGGTGAAGGAGAATCACATAATCTGAACCCTTTTTGAAAGAACAATTATAATAACCTTTGAGTGTAAATGATAAATACTTTTAAAATGCCAACAGTATTTCCCATTATGATACCTTCGTTAATACCATTGTAACAATAAAACTCTTTCAGAATCACTCAACATCTAATGTCATTGAAGGCACGTTTAAAAGATTGCAAACAGGAGATTTCCTGACAGAAAACATTTGCCTGATGACCTTTGAATTTGAAGTTGAAGAGAAGGTCAGTAATTAGAAATGCATTTAATCAACAGAAAGGTTATTAATAGCTTTATTATATTTTTATCAAATCATTAGGGAATTATGTTAGTGAACTTTGGACCTATTTAACAAGAGAATCTCAAATTGATCAAGATACATTTAAGCTCATCACCTCTTTTCCAATCTTCCAGGAAGAATCTAGAGAAATGAGGTGGCAATGCTGAAATTGTATTTGTTGTACATGTATATTAATGAAAATAATTTGATAACAGTGACCTAATTTAATTGCACTGCACACTTCATATTGGTGATTCAACAGAGCATATTTCTCATAAAATGAACTTTAACAGTATTGGAAGAACAAGAACTTTTGAAATTTACCAAAGGAAAGTGTTTGCTTTCTCACAATAAATTAAGAATGTAAGAGTAAATCTGATATCTGTTTCTTCCTGAAGTCTATAGACAGTTCATAGGTATGGAAACAAGACATGCTGTCAGAACTAATTCTATCATTAGTGTTAATGCCACACGGAAGTCAATATTTATCTACTGCTTCAAAAATTTGGTTAAATTTCCAACATTTTTTCTTCTAGTCATATTTGATCAAGGCCTGTAACCAGAACTAATGACTTTCCTAAAATATACCCATTACCAAGGTAACATGACTTTCATTACCAGGGTAACATCATTTTAAGTAACTAGATCTTCATAACAAAGGCAGCAAAATCAGGACAGATTAGTGAGCAAATTTTCAAATTCTGGAAATCGTTCTAGTTCTGTAACAACAAAGGTACATACAAATGTAAAGATGCTAAAGTATGATAGTTTGGATGGAGGTTTTTGGAGTATGTCCTAAGAGTCTGTGAAAGGGTATAATTTTGACCGAAATTTTTATTGATGAAACTCAAGAGGAAACTGTTGATTTATTTTCATATATTTCAGACAAACCTTTCAAGGCTTTCATCAGCTTGTTTGTGGGTCAACTAAGAGACCCTTAGTCTCCACATTTAGTATCTAGTGTCTGTCAGCCCCACGGTGGGTACTGCTGGGTTGCCCTGTAAAGGACTGGAGTCTATATCACTTACTTATCCAACTAGTGGTGCTGATGATGGCACTAATGGCTCCTATACTTCACACTAAATGCCTGAGACATGAAGGTCATACACCAGTTTGTATCTGGTAAAAAAAGAGATTTCTCTGATAGGATCTGACATGCCTGGCCCCTGAGGTGCCCCAGGTCATGTGTGAGGACCCACCAACACTCCCTAGGGACCCACTTTGACCACCACTTGTAATGGGTTTTACAGTTCTATAATTACCATCAGATGTTCCCCAAAGTTGGAATTTTACCACAGAATTTTGTCTCCATAGAAATAATGTATACCCAATACGGTGTGGTGGGGTTTGTTTACATAAAAACAAGTTGTTTAGCTGCAACCAAGGCAGTCAGTGAATGACAAACAGCTGTGCTAAATATGACCTCAAAAACAACTTCTCCTTACACAACACCTGCCTTCCAATTCCTTTTTCAATGCTTTGATGAGATTCATCCTTTTGATGACAAAACTATGTTTTTATACGAAGGCCAGTTGTGGACACGTTCCTGTTTTTTTAGTCTTTTCGTTGTCTATTGATCACAGGATTTAGCTCCATTTTCCCACCACATGCTCTTACTCTTTGGGTACAAATTCAAACTATGTGGGGCAGTTGGCATATACTGACTAAATAGATTGGATGTTTTTCTCTAGGCACTCTGACTTTCCCCTCCCTTCAAAACCTGACATGTCCTTACATGACCTGTCTGTTTATTATAAGACACGTGAATCAAAAACAAACAAACAAATGTAAATTACATCTGCTAAAGTCGTTAGTTTTGCTTTCAATTTTTGTTTATGCAACAATTATAATATGAGCGTGAAGACTCTGTCAGAATGTTCTATCAAATTCTGTGGTTCTGATATTGCTGTCCTTCAAATGACCTTGCCAGTTAATAAAATATTATGCAAAACCTTCAGCAACTAGAAGACCTCATGGTTAATGACAAAATCAGGGTCACTTCAATTCCTATTTTTTCTTCTATTACAAACATTTCTCTGACCTCAGTTTTGGACACATTCTAGTTCCCTTGAACACTTATCATTGTGACTGAGGAAAATAAGGAAAGCAAATCCATCTTTCTTGTCCTAATAGAACTCTGATGTGTATTCGCCCACATTGTCTCTGCAGTAGTATCAGATATCACTTAGTATTTATTGTCTGTGTTGTAATAATGATAAATGATACAGTTTTTCCTTAGGCTTATTAGTCCAACTTAATTCATAGTGGAATGTCATAAGAGTTGGATGTCTATTGCACCAGTATAACACAGATTTAGATGACAAGTAAATTACTAATGGTGATGTGTATAGGGCTGCCATTTCTCCTCCACAGATAATGATGTGAAATACCTTCATCAATGGGAGGGGGGGGGGGGGGAGGGGGTTAGTAGGAGAGGGGATGGGGAGGGAAAAAGGGGCAGAAGACCAGGTGTCTCTATGTACTAGTAATGATAGTATAGTAAGCTTCACCTATTGACTTTATCTTTGTTTGTGATATTTGTAGTGATATTCCAGTTTTCTCTCTGTAACAAGACTATTGTAGTGGAATTCTGACATGCTGTAGTACTGACTTCACCCCAATGTACAGTGATGACAGTATTCTAACCTCTCGCCTCAGAAGTTTGGTGATACACACAAAACAGCGATATACTCTTCACCTTCATCACGTTTGTAGAGTGATATCAATATCCACTTTTACTTAATAGTGTTAATTAGGAGTTACCTCCCCTTTACAAAATTATCTCCCCTTAAACAGTTACCTCCCTCACTCTCCGCCCTGTCCTTTGCCATTGATTGAACCCATTCACTGCTGTACTCTGGGTCTTATACCCACAATTAGTGCTGTAACTCCAGTCCTCAGAGTTCAATGCTATCTGGTGAAGCTGGAAGTGGTCCAGAGGAACCCACTGGCCAGCAGCCAACACAGAAACTGACACCTTTGACAAAATACCTATAATATAAGGAATAGAGGTATTCACTAAACGTGCTTTTAAACAAGCAAGGAAGGCTCATAGGCCAGGCACACATTGTATCGGGGATCTCGGGTAATACTATCTAATTGATAGCAATCTGACATCAGTCAATTTTGTCTGGGTAAGAAAACGCATTATGAAGCTCATAAAAAACCTGATGTTTGTAACAGTGTGGCACTTAATGCTAATCACGTTATTTTTGGTTTGGTGAATAATAAAAAGGTTCTTACAAATAAGTATCAACCTCGTAACGAGTGTTACAACCATCACGTGTCAGTTATTACCTGCAATGCTCATAGCCTTTGATTGCTATACATGTTTAAGCTTGGGGCCAATACCCAGAAACTCCAGGGTATCAACTCGCCAAACCTCACAAAGCTACACTGCATTACAGCCCTTCATACTAACAACATAGGAGTGTAAAGCCTACTATAACCTCTACATAATGTGCAGTCATCAGTTCTCAGCATGTCCAAATCTACCTTATTATTGAAATGTGTACAATGCCAGTACATGGAGTGTATGCAATGCCAGTACCAGTGTGAGCCAGTACAAACACCTTTGTCCCACTGCAGGCAGCTACTTCTCTGCCAGACTTTATTGTATGTGTACATACAATGCCAATACCCAGTTTGAGATTATAAAACTGGGTCTCAGTCTGCAACCAAAATCCTCTTCTCCTCCCGTTGGTAACTGTTCTTGTCCCTCTCTGCATGCAGCTGTATCTTTTTCAGCTGGGACAGTCAACTACTTTTCAAGTCAATTTTCCCTGTCCCTTATCTTTGAGTTAACTTGATTTTTCCTGTCTCTGATTGAGTGAAATTCTCCTTTCACCATGTGAGTATATTTTTATTGCTCTATTTAGAGTTAACTTAACTCCCCTTTTCCTATTGTGCTGTGAATCAACTTTTCTTTTATTATTACTCATGCCTATCAGAGTCAAATACTCTGGCCTCATTCTGAGCAATTTTTCCTCATTGAGAGTCGTAACTTTTCGCTCCAACTGTGAGTCAACTACTTTTTAAGTTTACTTCTGTCCGCATTATTACACAACTTAAGTTCTCCTGTCCCATTCTCTGATATTTTCCCCTCAACCCTACTGTGCTACTAACTATTAGAGTCAACCTCTCTTTTTCAGTGTAAGTCAAACTTTTCTTAAGTCTACTTCCATTCGAATCAAGATAAAAATTCTGTGCCCCTGTAAACAAAATAAAATGTCCATCTGAATTGTGATTTGACTACAACTTTATTTACTCTCCTGTTCCAGAGAATATATCTATTTATTCAAAAATGTAAATAAAATTTCCCCAATATATTCTGCTGTCATAATTTGATTGTTCTTTCTTGTTCCACTGTGAGTGGCCCCTGTTGCTCCAGTGTGTCAGTTAACCCTATTGCTTTAACGTAAGACAATTACCATTGCCCTTCTCGGATTCCACTACTGCTCCTATTCAAAAGTCATCTGGCTTCATTTGTAATATTTGGCCCCAATAGTATCGCGGGAGTGTAACTACGGCCCATTGCCAGCAAAAAAAAATATGAGTCAAGCATTGAAAAACAACACTCCTTATAGAAGACATCAACATATTGGTGCAATGACATATGCTTTGGTAACGCTTTGGTAGATCTGGGCTACAGACAACAAAGTGTCAGTCCATCACCAGTCTATAGTCAATCTGGACACTCGATCTGATCTATACTTAAAGGTACATGTACCACACAGTTTAACAAATAGGCCAGTCAATAAAAAAGCTAGGAAAACCCAGTTGAGAGTGGAGCCATGCACTTTGGGCACCCCAACATTTCACCACAAAGTTCTATAGTGTTATCTCATCTATCTCTGGCCTAAATGCTATGGTAATTAGCAAAGACAGATAACAGCACTATCTGTTACCTAACACAAACGAGGCCATGCTTCTCCTTTTGTTTTTCTATGTCTTTCGTTCTGTCTGCTACCAGGGTCACATCCTTTTGATTTCAATAACCAAACTTAAATCCAATTCAAATGTTTCAATTATGTAAAGTAAAGTTTGGCAGAAGTCAGATGTGTTATCTCTACTGTGAATTACCCTGGTCTCGCCATGCAGACACTGCAATCCCCAATACTCATTGTAGGTCTACTCCAGACTGCATCTCAAGACTTTTGTTTTAGTAGTTTACAGTACTCATCCAATTTATTTATATCATAAATTTACCTACTAACACACTTAAACACGAACAAAAGAAAAGTCAGAAATCATTTTAATCTTCCTGTCTTGCCCAAAAGACTAAGAGAATAATTTGCATGACTGTAGATTATGCAAAAGATTTTTTTTTGTTTCATTACATGTCATAATCTTTAGAATGAGCATTAAGATAACAAATTTCTTCATGACAATTACATGTATACAAATTTTGAAAAAAAATATGTCATATCTCCGATATATTTTAAATCATACAAGGTCTATAAGTTAATCAGATTTTTCTGGCAAGCAGATATTGTACAAACATGTATCAAGCCTAAAAGACATCCAAACTAATTTATATTATCTAGATACAAAATAAACTGCTTGAGAATGTTGCCACGTTTCAAATCATATTGCACTGATTGTCGGATAGCTCCATCTTCTGACAATGACGTGGGGCGTATGCAATACTCCAACCGGGCAATTGTCGGTTGATAGATGATATTGTCACTAGAGGAAGGAATGAAGAGGTTTTTGTGAGAGAATTGATAACCCATCAGAGGATGGGTTCCTGAACACCAGGGTAATTTGTCACCACCCTACACTCACAAAGGTACAGCTCCTGTACAGTGTTCGATTGGCCATATACTGTAAGATTCTGCTTAGACAAAAGTGTCAGCAACTTGCATTGAGTATTAAACAGCAGAGATAACAGTTGAACCTATGGAAATATGTTGTGTGTGAATGTTGGGTAGCACTGAATGTCCTGCACAAAACATAACCTAATGAATAGTATGTCCAAAAACATAATCCAATGAATATCATGTACAACAAGAGGCCCAAAGGGCCTTAAGGGTCATCTGACTACCTTGACAATAGTAAAATTAATTATAAATGGTGTCACTTTGTCAGGATCATGTCAGGATCATTTTCAATTTCTTTCAACAAGTTTTATTTCAAACAAGTGGCCCAAGGGCATATAGGAAATTAATTAGATATAGTGTCATGGTAGTCATCTTCGATTTGGGATCAACCAGAGATGTAACAACACTTTGTCGGGACCATGTCAGGATCATTTCATGCAAGTTTCAGCCAAATCGCACCTGTAGAACTTGAGAAGAAGTTCAAAATGTGTTTTCAAGATGGCGGCCATCTTGGATTTCGGATCGACCCGAAAAATAACAACACTTTGTCGGGACCATGTCAGGATCATTTCATACAAGTTTCAGCCAAATTGCACTGGTAGAACTTGAGAAGAAGTTCAAAATGTGAAAAGTTAACGCATGGCGGACGACGACGGACAAAACATGACGACTATAGGTCATCCTGACCCTTCGGGTCAGATGACCTAAAAATATAACCCAATGAATATTAGTCCAAAAATATAACCTATTTATAAATGTCATGTCCCCAAACATAAACCTGGGAATGTCACATCCCTGTTGATGGTAGGAATGGTTTTTATTGAATTTATATAAAGCCCAAACACCCAGAGTGCCTTGAGGAACATCACTGGTTAAAAACATGACCTGAGAAGATAAACACGTGTGAGACAGACAAAAACATGATGTAAGGACAGAAGGCCTTGACACACATCTGTAATTTGTTGATTTACTGGTAGTTCAAAGAATTTAGTGCAACATATATTTCCGGATCTATACTGAATATCTTGTCACATCACGACCAGCGAATGTTTTACACATCTGATCTATGGTATAACAATGTCTATAAACAATTTACAGTAATGGATAGAAGAACCAGAGGAGACAGAATGGAGGGTAAGATGGACAGTCAGACGAAATGAAAAAGAAGATGGTGGAATATATCAAAAAAATGAATGTAATGAGAATGAGTCATCAGTAAATTGATGGTCATTTTCTTGGCTCAGACTCGTGTTTCCAATTTCTTGATTTTAATCTTAATTGGTCTAGATCAGCGCAGTGAATCTTGATTTAAGTATAATCAAGTTTCATTACCAATCTCCATGTTTAGATACTAAGTGATTTTTTATTAACTTTTAACTGTTCGGTTTTGATAATTTGGTAATTTAGAGTGTAATTAAACATCTATGATTTTTCGCCTCTTCATTTTGATGATAAATGATACATTTCTTTAAAGCATGATTTTGTGCCAGATACATAGAAAACAGGCTGTAATACCAGCTGATTTGATCATTGATTTAAACTCTATGGTTTTAATTATCAATGATCTTAGGTTCTATAATGCCTTGTTTGGAGACAGATACATGTCAAATACAGATTATATTTCTGTATTTGTATTTAATCACAACGGTAGATGATGTATAATGTGTCACGTTGTCTGAACTCAGTAAAATACAAAATAACTAGACATTCTGACATTTCTAACGATTAGTTATCTTATGGATGAGCTATAACAATTTTCAGTAGTCACTCCAGAGTTGAGCGTGCATTAGATAGGATTAGCACTGTCTGATATAGTCTGACTTTGTCCAGTCCCTTGTCGGTCGCGGGGAGTCCTCAGTCTAATGGTCGGTCGGCCGTAATGGAGGTAGTAAAACTTGGATCAGTCCAGTTATGGCCCACAAACCCACAAAATCACTACGCACATCTCCAAACAGTTTTCAAATGGAAATCAACAATACAAATAAATTACACGACTATTAAGTTAATCACCAGCGACAAATTTTGATGTCCATAATATTAAGGCTACATTAACTGTTCGTCAGGCTTTTCTATCTCGGCCTCTAGCGTTTATGGTAATGTAGATCTCGATAGTAGTTTTATCTCCTTACTTGGAATAAAACACATGACATTTCCATACAGCAGATACACAGTCATTCTGTACGTTATTTTTATATCATTTCCGACAAATATAGCATGCTGAGATACATATCTTACATTATGAGAATCAGAGGCTCCCCAAGCATGTATTGCTAAGTCAGTGGTTACATTCATCAATTCAAAAAATAAGAGCAAATAAAAAAAAAAAGATAAACAAAATTATTTATTTGTCAAAGTTATCCCCCTTTTATTCTCCTTCAAAACTAGAAATGTCCCTAAACATTCATTGCATATGCCTTTCTTCCATGCATTATAATGGGACCGAGTAGGATATTGGACACTATATGATTGGACAGGATAGACAGACATACTACATGAGTTATACTACATGTCCTTATTTCATGGCGGAGACATCAAAACCACTTTCTTATGTAATTAATATTACTGTAATACGATAAGAGTAAATGTGGAATCCAGATTAGATCTTGAACCCAGGACCTCCGAACAAAAGCCAGTTGAATTACCTGGTCAGCAATAACCCACCCAGTTAATTCTGCTATATTAGTAATTTCTATCTTCAGACTAGGCTTTCTCTTTTCTAAGTGACTGTGCTTATCTTCCAAATAATTTCCTGTATCTACCGTATCTAGTAATTATTTTAAAGACATATGATCCTTTTGTTGTATGTACAAATCATCCTAGGGTGCTTCCTCGTTATCATCAGAATTAGTTTTATGTTGACAATAAAACGTAAGATGTTCCAGTCCACCAGTTAGCGGTCTCATGGATCCTGATGATTACCAGTCATACAAATATACTAGGAGCATTGACAAGGCTTAGAGCTAGTGGGGCTAGCCTGGTTATAGCTACCTACCATCAGTAGATACTAGTCAACATTTTGGAGTTGGTATACTGGTTATTTACCGGAACACCAGTTCCTGGTTTCTACTGTTACTGTAGCATGTGAGTTTTCCTCTTTTTTGATAATGTGATCACATAGTATGTCCTGCTTGATGTCCTCAGCTGTATGCTTCAGTGAGATTGCACTGTAAGGTCGGTAATAGGGGAGACAACTATGGACATACTACAGTCTCTAAATCACACACTCACCATATGCATGCAAATTGTCCTTATATAATGTTCCTAAATAACATAAGCATTAACATTAAATAAAAGTAAACAACCTTTGCCGCTATAAATCAGCTCTTGATATTGTAACAACCATTTTTTTCACTTTGCAATCTTAAGATCCCTCTAGGCAATACTTATTTTGGCATTTTGTCATCATCCAATTTGTTTTGTTTTTTTTAATTATTTTTTTTATTTTCAATCAAAAGAAATGAAAACTGTTGTAAAGGGATCTAATCACAAAAGCCAGGGTAATTGGAAAAGTTGTTGATGAATTAATTAAAACTGGGATATTAATTCTCATAGCAAAAAGTCTGCAGCTGCTTTATGGAAATTCATCAAGAAAACCTCAATTACAATACAACCAACAGCCTTGAGATGTCACTTAAAATACCTGTAATTTCATTCAACTTTAAAATTCTAGGATTAAAATGGCCCCAACTCATGCCATTTAAACACCAATATTGATTTTTTCCCTTTGAATACAGGCAGTTTCATTCTCTCATATCCTCAGCTCAGAATTAATGAAGTATTTCATCACTAGCCAAATAACACCAACAGAACAGGAAGTTGACCACCAAAAAAATGTCTTGTTGACACCAACAGGAAGTTGATCACAAAAAAAAATGTCTTGGTGACACCAACAGGAAGTTGATCACCAAAACAAATGTCTTGGTGACACCAACAGGAAGTTGACCACCAAAAAAATGTCTTGGTGACACCCACAGGAAGTTGATCACCAAACAAATGTCTTGGTGACACCCAAAGGAAGTTGACCATCAAAAAAATGTCTTGGTGACACCCACAGGAAGTTGATAAAAAAATAAACCTCTTGGTGACAGTTTTACTGTAATTACTAAATTTCCTAATACTTACAGTTACCAGCGTTTGGTGTGGTGACGTTGACGGAGTCTGGTGGTCCCTCGCCGTCGCTGTTCCATGCCGACACCGTGACGTAGTATAGCTGGGAGGACTGTAGCTGTTGTAAAGTCCAGGACGTCACATTCCCAGGCACCTCACGATTTACTTGTTTTAGGCTCGGGTGGTTGACAGGGTCAAGGTTTAATCGGTAGCCCAATATCGGTCCGTTAGTGAAGATCGGAGCCTTCCAGGAAATGGTGATTACAGAGGGGGTCGGTGCAGACACATCCAAAATATACGGGGGCGAGGAAGGAGCTAAAAATAAAACATAAAAATAAAATCATATCTTCAACCTCATTCATCTAAAATCAATTAAAAAAGGGTATGAAGAAACTAGACATGAAATTGAAATGTCCTTGCTATTAAACATTCAAGCAATGGGGTCATGGGATGAAAAAGACAAATCATATGAAAGAAGCAATATTTTTAACCTTGATCTGTTCTGCTTTGGAGAAAAGATATTCTAATGATAAATCCTGAAATTGAGAAATGGATTGAGAAATTTCAGATTAATTAAGATAACTTCCTTTACAATGATCAATGGTATGAAAGGAGGAAAATGTATGGATTCTGATAAAAAAACCTGATATTGTTGAAGTTCTGAATTCTGAAACATTAAAAATTTAGAAAAATTTTTGTCATCCTTCAAAAATATTGTAAACTTTGGTAACAGAGATGCTAATGTTGTGTGGCCGACACTGCAAATAACACCTACCATGGAGATAGACCAATGACCCCTATAGTGACGTTGTAAACAAAACTAATATATGAGATGCTTACTCATTTGTTCTGCACTTTATCCTAAAAATCTGACTTTGGACATCGTTATTCAAACAACTTATCTGCACACAACTGAAGCCTGGCCACCTTAGGTGATAATGAAGCCGTTATAACTAGCGATGCCACCAGCACGGCTACAGTGCACATATGACAACAGTTCATCATGTACTCTACAATAATTTAGTGATGAGCTACACTGCCCATTCATCAACTATTGTAATACTATTAGAAAAAGTTTTGTAAGAAAACGAAAGAAGTTGCAGATTTTAGTAGCTTTGAGTAATGTTTTAACTGCTGGAAAACAGGCAAGAGAATATCATCTGTTTTGATTAAGATGAGAGTCGTCCATCAGTCAGCTAAGGATGGGCTGCTATACAACATGGTATCCGCTGGCTCGGTTTTATAGGGTCGCCATGAATCTCATATATTTCTTAGATCTGGGATGTTTTTCAGTCAAATGAATGAGAAATCCTCTTTTAGAAATACATTCAGTTGAAGAGATTGCCAGGCTTGAAAACATATCGAGTAGTCACATCTTTGTATTGCATTGTATCGGCTGATGTGTTACATAGTGGGTGATGTATTTTGTGTGATGTTCGTAACATGCTTTGTGTATTCTTTGTGTTGGGTTCTGAAAGTTGTACTGGTGTATTAGAGTCTATTTGTTATGTATTTTGTGTGATGTTTGTAACATATTTTTGTATTCTTTGTGTTGTGTTCTGAAAGTGGTACTAGTGTATTAGAGTCTATGTGCTATGTATTTTGTGTAATGTTTGTAACATGTTTTGTGTAATTTTGCTGTGTTTTGTTCTGAATGTTGTACTGGTGTATAGAGTCTATGTGTTATGTATTTTGTGTCATGTTTGTAACATGTTTTGTGTAATTTTGTTGTGTTTTGTTCTGAATGTTGTACTGGTGTATAGAGTCTATGTGTTATGTATTTTGTGTCATGTTTGTAACATGTTTTGTGTAATTTTGTTGTGTTTTGTTCTGAATGTTGTACTGGTGTATAGAGTCTATGCGTTATGTATTTTGTGTAATGTTTGTAACATGTTTTGTGTAATTTTGTTGTGTTTTGTTCTGAATGTTGTACTGGTGTATAGAGTCTATGTGTTATGTATTTTGTGTCATGTTTGTAACATGTTTTGTGTAATTTTGTTGTGTTTTGTTCTGAATGTTGTACTGGTGTATAGAGTCTATGTGTTATGTATTTTGTGTATGTTTGTAACATGTTTTGTGTAATTTTGTTGTGTTTTGTTCTGAATGTTGTACTGGTGTATAGAGTCTATGTACTATGTATTTTGTGTCATGTTTGTACATGTTTTGTGTAATTTTGTTGTGTTTTGTTCTGAATGTTGTACTGGTGTATTAGAGTCTATGTGCTATGTATTTTGTGTCATGTTTGTAACATGTTTTGTGTAATTTTGTTGTGTTTTGTTCTGAATGTTGTACTGGTGTATTAGAGTCTATTTGTTATGTATTTTGTGTGATGTTTGTAACATATTTTGTGTATTCTTTGAGTTTTGTTCTGAAAGTGGTACTAGTGTATTAGAGTCTATGCGTTATGTATTTTGTGTCATGTTTGTAACATGTTTTGTGTAATTTTGTTGTGTTTTGTCTGAATTTTGTACTGGTGTATAGAGTCTATTTGTTATGTATTTTGTGTCATGTTTGTAACATGTTTTGTGTAATTTTGTTGTGTTTTGTTCTGAATGTTGTACTGGTGTATAGAGTCTATGCGTTATGTATTTTGTGTAATGTTTGTAACATGTTTTGTGTAATTTTGTTGTGTTTTGTTCTGAATGTTGTACTGGTGTATAGAGTCTATGCGTTATGTATTTTGTGTAATGTTTGTAACATGTTTTGTGTAATTTTGTTGTGTTTTGTTCTGAATGTTGTACTGGTGTATAGAGTCTATGCGTTATGTATTTTGTGTAATGTTTGTAACATGTTTTGTGTAATTTTGTTGTGTTTTGTTCTGAATGTTGTACTGGTGTATAGAGTCTATGTGTTATGTATTTTGTGTAATGTTTGTAACATGTTTTGTGTAATTTTGTTGTGTTTTGTCTGAATGTTGTACTGGTGTATAGAGTCTATGTGTTATGTATTTTGTGTCATGTTTATAACATGTTTTGTTTATTTTTTTATATTTTTTTCTGAAAGTGGTACTAGTGTATTAGAGTCTATGTGCTATGTATTTTGTGTAATGTTTGTAACATGTTTTGTGTAATGTTTGTAACATGTTTTGTGTAATTTTGTTGTGTTTTGTTCTGAATGTTGTACTGGTGTATAGAGTCTATGCGTTATGTATTTTGTGTAATGTTTGTAACATGTTTTGTGTAATTTTGTTGTGTTTTGTTCTGAATGTTGTACTGGTGTATAGAGTCTATGTGCTATGTATTTTGTGTCATGTTTGTAACATGTTTTGTGTAATTTTGTTGTGTTTTGTTCTGAATGTTGTACTGGTGTATAGAGTCTATGTACTATGTATTTTGTGTCATGTTTGTAACATGTTTTGTGTAATTTTGTTGTGTTTTGTTCTGAATGTTGTACTGGTGTATAGAGTCTATGTGTTATGTATTTTGTGTAATGTTTGTAACATGTTTTGTGTAATTTTGTTGTGTTTTGTTCTGAATGTTGTACTAGTGTATTAGAGTCTATGTGTTATGTATTTTGTGTAATGTTTGTAACATGTTTTGTGTAATTTTGTTGTGTTTTGTTCTGAATGTTGTACTGGTGTATAGAGTCTATGTGTTATGTATTTTGTGTCATGTTTATAATATGTTTCATATACTACATCTAAATAATATAATATTTTGATCCTTCTGCCGATACAATACTCATCATTATGAAAGACCTACAGGACGTTGGAAACCTCTGTGTATATTAAGTGTTGTGTTTTATGTATTACATTTTGTGTGTTGTATCTAAACATTGTATTTTGTGTGTTGTAGGATAGTCATGTGTGTTGTCTTCTCTAAAGCGTATGTTATGTGTTATATATGAGATGTTGCATTCTGTATAGCTAACTACTTGTTATATTCTGTGTTGTATACCACGGGTTCTACACAAAATGTTGTGTTTTCCATTTTAAACAATGTGTTGTATTCAGTAAGTCAGCTATGTTGTATTCTTGTATCCGCCATTACAAGCTATATATTGTATTATGTATGTCAGTAAGTGGACTGAATACTTCAGTTGTCCCTGACACAACCTTTCTATTCTACATGATGTCTGTATCACCGTCCATAAACATTTCACCAGTGATATTAGAGCCATGGAAATGATAAACCTGACTACACCTAACTAGTGACATCTACCTAGTGTCCAAGGAGTCCCAAAATGATACATTTCCTCTATAGTTACTATTCTATTTATTTCTGTCTGCGCTTGAGCTATTTCCTATTTAACAAGACTGTTTTTTTCAATCCTACGGCACAATCAAATAAAGTGTTATAAAGAGGGAGAGACACAGATAATATGTCGTCTGTGGAGTCCTAATGATTGCTTGTCTCCAGACTAAGTGTATGGGATCTGTCTTGTGCTGGTGAAGATCTATGGGGGATGAAGGTGTGTGTGTGGGGGGAGGGGAGTGATCTGTGAATGGGAGGGGACTTACAGTAGGATGGCTTTGTTAGTGGCTCTTTGAGTGATTGAAACATGAGAGGGTCAATCATGGGTGGGGGTAGGTGGTTTTAGAAAAAGGGACATTGAGATGGGGAGGGGGACTTTCTGAGGAGGGCCTCATCTGTAGATGTCTAAAGACTCAGTATAGAATGAAGTTGGAAAGGCTGAAGACAGACAAGGAGATTACTTCTGTCAGTAATTCTGACATACCAATCTCCCTCTGTCCATCTCTCAATCATAGGTAGTGAAGGACAGGTGAATTCTGATATATCCAGGTCTTCTCTGATAAACCATTTACAAACGACAAATATCCTTACTGGACAAAATGTGTCCTGATAATCCAAGAAGGATTTTCCTATTACTAGAAGACAATGATAAGCAAACTATCTCCCTGGTTTTGTCATGGATAGATATCTTCTAGACGACAAAGTATCATCATTATCTATAACATTAGATCATGAATGTGACTGTGAACTCTGGATTTGTTAAAATAATAAAAAAAAACATTAAATAACAAGATCACATACTTGAAGCAGCAGCATTCATCATTACATCATTACTTGAAAACCATGCATTTCCATCATTACTTCATTGGCAGCCAAGTCCTTTGTTACATCACCTTTGCAACAGTTTCCTTGGTTACATCATTGAAAGTTTCTTTGTTATTATATCATTAGCAGCTCTCTCCCTAGTTACATTATTGGCAGCTGTCCTCTTTGTTACATCATAGACAGCTGTCTCCCTGGTTACATCATTGGCAACTGTCTTCCTGGTAACATCATTGGCAGCTGTCTCCTTGGTTACATCCTTGGCAACTGTCTCCTTGGTTAAATCATTGGCAACTGTCTCCCTGGTTACATCATTGGCAACTGTCTCCGGTTACATCCTGGCAACTGTCTCCCTGGTTACATCATTGGCAACTGTCTCCTGGTCATCATGCGTGTCATCATGGCACTGTCTCCTGGTTACATCATTGGCAAACTGTCTCCTTGGTTACATCCTTGGCAACTGTCTCCTTGGTTAAATCATTGGCAGCTAACACCCTGGTTACATCATTGGCAGTCGGTTCCCTTGTTACATCATTGGCAACTGTCTCCCTGGTTACATCATTGGCAGCTGTCTCCTTGGTTACATCCTTGGCAACTGTCTCCTTGGTTAAATCATTGGCAGCTAACACCCTGGTTACATCATTGGCAGTCGGTTCCCTTGTTACATCATTGGCAACTGTCTCCCTGGTTACATCATTGGTAGTTGTCTCCCTGGTTACATAATTGGTAGTTGTCTCCCTGGTTAGCTGTCTCCCTGGTTACATCATTGGCAACTATCTACTTGGTTACATCATTGGTGGCTGTCTCCTTGGTTGCATTATTGGCAACTGTCTCCCTGTTTACATCATTGGTGGCTGTCTCCTTGGTTACATCATTGGCAACTGTCTCCTTGGTTACATCATTGGTGGCTGTCTCCTTGGTTACATCATTGGTGGCTGTCTCCTTGGTTGCATTATTGGCAACTGTCTCCCTGTTTACATCATTGGTGGCTGTCTCCTTGGTTAAATTATTGGCAAATGTCTCCTTGGTTAAATCAGGATCAAAGAAGTAATATCAACAGGATTTTCCAGATGACACGGGATCCAATCAAACGTAAGTCTGTTGGATACGAATTACTTCAAATGGTAAATATGGGACAAGGAAGTAATTCTAACCGTGTGGACAAAACAAAATTGTCAAATTTTTGAGGCGATCTGCCCCTTTATCAAGACAAATAAAACGAACACGATTACATAATAGGGTATGTAATCTGGTTAAATCATTGATAGCTAACACCCTGGTTACATCATTGGCAGTTGGTTCCCTTGTTACATTATTGGCAGCTGTCTCCTTGGTTATATCATTGGTGGCTGTCTCCCTAGATACATTGCTGGCAGTTGTCTCCCTGGTTAAATCTTTGGCAGTTGTCTCCCTGGTTAAATCATTGGCAGTTGTCTCCCTGGTTAAATCATTGGCAGTTGTCTCCCTGGTTAAATCATTGGCAGTTGTCTCCCTGGTTAAATCATTGGCAGTTGTCTCCCTGGTTAAATCTTTGGCAGTTGTCTCCCTGGTTAAATCTTTGGCAGTTGTCTCCCTGGTTAAATCATTGGCAGTTGTCTCCCTGGTTAAATCATTGGCAGTTGTCTCCCTGGTTAAATCTTTGGCAGTTGTCTCCCTGGTTAAATCATTGGCAGTTGTCTCCCTGGTTAAATCTTTGGCAGTTGTCTCCGTGGTTAAATCATTGGCAGTTGTCTCCCTGGTTAAATCTTTGGCAGTTGTCTCCCTGGTTAAATCATTGGCAGTTGTCTCCCTGGTTAAATCTTTGGCAGTTGTCTCCCTGGTTAAATCTTTGGCAGTTGTCTCCCTGGTTAAATCTTTGGCAGTTGTCTCCGTGGTTAAATCATTGGCAGTTGTCTCCCTGGTTAAATCTTTGGCAGTTGTCTCCCTGGTTAAATCTTTGGCAGTTGTCTCCCTGGTTAAATCATTGGCAGTTGTCTCCGTGGTTAAATCTTTGGCAGTTGTCTCCGTGGTTAAATCTTTGGCAGTTGTCTCCCTGGTTAAATCATTGGCAGTTGTCTCCGTGGTTAAATCATTGGCAGCTGTCTCCCCTGGTTAAATCATTGGCAGTTGTCTCCCTGGTTAAATCATTGGCAGTTGTCTCCCTGGTTAAATCTTTGGCAGTTGTCTCCCTGGTTAAATCTTTGGCAGTTGTCTCCCTGGTTAAATCTTTGGCAGTTGTCTCCCTGGTTAAATCTTTGGCAGTTGTCTCCCTGGTTAAATCATTGGCAGTTGTCTCCCTGGTTAAATCATTGGCAGTTGTCTCCCTGGTTAAATCATTGGCAGTTGTCTCCCTGGTTAAATCTTTGGCAGTTGTCTCCCTGGTTAAATCTTTGGCAGTTGTCTCCCTGGTTAAATCTTTGGCAGTTGTCTCCCTGGTTAAATCTTTGGCAGTTGTCTCCCTGGTTAAATCTTTTGGCAGTTGTCTCCCTGGTTAAATCTTTGGCAGTTGTCTCCCTGGTTAAATCTTTGGCAGTTGTCTCCCTGGTTAAATCTTTGGCAGTTGTCTCCCTGGTTAAATCTTTGGCAGTTGTCTCCCTGGTTAAATCTTTGGCAGTTGTCTCCCTGGTTAAATCTTTGGCAGTTGTATCCCTGGTTAAATCTGTGGCAGTTGTCTTCCTGGTTAAATCTTTGGCAGTTGTCTCCCTGGTTAAATCTTTGGCAGTTGTCTCCCTGGTTAAATCTTTGGCAGTTGTCTACTTGGTTAAAGCTTTGGCAGTTGTCTACTTGGTTACATCATTGGCAGTCTCATCTCGAAATATATTTTCTGGAAACATCATTGCATCCATTATTCTTGATGAATCATGGGCAACCAACTACATCCTGGTCATGTCTGTTGGTTTCCATGACGATCTGAGATCACCTCTGAGACTGTCTCTGTCTGATAGACCATTTGACACCTCAGTATCTGTAGCATCTGTGCTGATATGGAGCCTATGGTACACACTACACCCAATGTCACACCTATGTAAAGCAGCTTCTGTGTAAAGTAGGATTGGGTATAAAATGTATACAGGTCACTATATGTGGTCACACTGTCCTAGTGGTCAAACCATATCATATAAAGCCGCAGGAATTGACCACCAAGTGTGTAAACTGTCTGGAAACATTCCACACTCTCTTAAAATCTCTCACAACAGTCCCTGACAAATGACTTGTTTAATTGGACATGAAAACCTGATGACACATTTTTAGTGAGCTGAAGAGATTGCCTTGATGTGTTTTGTTAAGTTTTCTTCAAGGATTAGGACTGTGATTCCTTATCTTAACAAAAATACTTAGGGTAGTGTGCTTATTGACAGCAACCTGTATAAAGTTTCCGTCCTAAGAATGTCATTTAATTTCTGTAGAAAGGCTATCCTTTACACATTCCACAAAAATATACAGCAAATACCAAGTTAATGCACTCCCTTCACAGAAATTTTTTCTCACAAAAACATTTATGCTTCCTTTGAAAAAAAACCATGTTTTTAAAATGTTAATTAAAAGGTCAGGCTTTTTCCATGAACACTCTTCGGCAAAACTGCTAGATATCAGTCTAGAAATATATCAATCATATAAACCCTACACCCTAACACAAATTTTCTTAGCAGAGGCAAATTTTTAAATATCACATTTCATAGATAAAGACAATTTTCAAATAAAAAAATTATCAACAGTTAATACAGTTTTTTTCTAATTCCTCATCATGACTATTTGCATGACAGAGTGTTTTGTGACGGATTGAGAGTGCTGACAGCGCCCTCTACAAAACTCCTCTGTCTTGCTGCGCTGACTTCCCCTGTCTGAGATAATTGGGCGGCTTGCATTAGTTTGCTTCACTTTTGATTTGATGACAGGAAATTCCAATACTTTATTTAATGACAGCTGATTATTTTATACAGATTATCTAGAGGGCATACATCTCACAAAGCAATTCTCAACAAATAATTGACATGAAATTGGAGACAAAATGGTGGCATACCAACACGGCTGCAATCCTTAAGGGAATACAAACACACTGAAATAGTTCAAACCCTAGCTAACAATCAGGATTTCTATGGTGGGTAATAAATAATTCAAAATGGATCCCAGGTATACAGGTCTAATTGATGAGTTGAGTCTAGTCTTGAGCAAGTGAGTGAGTGAATTGTGCTTCCGGGTACAAGCAAGTGACATAATGGGTGGCAGCCTAATGTATCATGTCCAAGTTTCATCATTGTTCCTTAACTTCAAATTCTCTATAGGAAAACATCATTACAGAAATTACGGAAAACAATCTAAAGATCTAGAATTTTCTTTTAATTGAAATGGGTCTAGGCCCTGATTTTTCTGAGTAAAAAGCATAGAGTTAGACTTCAGTCAAAACTAATTTTTTGTAATCAAATTTAAAAAACTGGAGTAATACATTTACCGGTATATCAAATATGAGAGTTGTGAATAGATTTCAGGATAACAAAAGACCACTGGTTGCCAAGGTAACACAAATAAAACTACTAGTTGTCAAGGCAAATCATAAGTTGTTATGGTAACACCTACCAAACCATTTGACCCCTTGTTGCCATAGAAACACCAAACAAACTAGTTGCTATTAAGGTAGCGTCACTCTACTCATTTCTTGTCATGGTAATGTTACTCTTTTATGTCGATGACAAAATTGTTACAGATTCAAACCACAAGTTGTCAGGTAGCTGTTTCACAGAAACAAAAACAGTCTAAACTCTTACCAGCCATGACATGCCATGCACAGTTGTGATTTTTAATCTATTAAAAGACTTTCTCGACATAAAAGCTAAAAGCCGGAAAACAATGCAACATCGTGTAAAATCGTGTAAAAACCAATGAAAGCTGCAGGAGTGGCACACCCAAATCTTTGTTTTAATAAACCAAACATGACAAGAAAAGTGCATGTATTAGATCCATCACTGTCAGGGACTGGTTACATGATCTCTTAGATATGCTTGTCCATTGTAATTCTGTTGACAATGGGATCCATATGTCTCTCACAAAGCTTACCTCCAAATGGACTTGTTGTAATCTCCTCAGATTCCGGGGTAGCATTCATGTGAGCTGGTGTGATAACCAATAAAATCTTGAACTGAAATTAGAAAAGATGATGTAATTTACAATGAAGTGATAGTTTTGTGCAACAAATACTAGTATCATTGAATCATTGTCTTTTTAATGTGTGGTTTGAAGACTTAAATTTCATTTGACAGGTTTTTGGTAAGAAACTTGTCATGAGTGTCATAAAAAAACAAATAGTATATACAATTGATACAAATCAGGTATACATCCATCGGATCAGTCCAATGTGACCAGGTGTGGTGTGATGTTTGGTGTCGTTGATGACATGCTTCAGTGAGATAGCACTATAAAAAGGGCAAGAATTCAAACTAATGGACAAAATATTAATATAACAAGCTCAATTAAAAACAAACACAGTGAACAAACCCAATTAAGAACAAACACAGTGAACAAACCATAATTAAGAACAAACCAGTGAACAAACCCGTTTAAGAACAAACACAGTGAACAAACCCAATTAAGAACAAACCAGTGAACAAACACAGTTAAGAACAAACCAGTGAACAAACCCAGTTAAGAACAAACACTGTGAACAAACCCAATTAAGAACAAACACAGTAAATAAACCCAATTATGAACAAACAAAGTGAACAAACCCAATTAAGAACAAACACAGTGAACAAACCAATTAAGAACAAACACAGTGAACAAGCTTAATTAAGAACAGACACAGTTAACAAACCAATTAAGAACAAACACAGTGAACAAACCCAATTAAGAACAAACACAGTGAATAAACCCAATTATGAACAAACAAAGTGAAGAAACCCAATTAAGAACAAACACAGTGAACAAACCCAATTAAGAACAAACCAGTGAACAAACACAGTTAAGAACAAACCAGTGAACAAACCCAGTTAAGAACAAACACTGTGAACAAACCCAATTAAGAACAAACACAGTAAATAAACCCAATTATGAACAAACAAAGTAAACAAACCCAATTAAGAACAAACACAGTGAACAAACCAATTAAGAACAAACACAGTGAACAAGCTTAATTAAGAACAGACACAGTTAACAAACCAATTAAGAACAAACACAGTGAACAAACCCAATTAAGAACAAACACAGTGAATAAACCCAATTATGAACAAACAAAGTGAAGAAACCCAATTAAGAACAAACACAGTGAACAAACCCAATTAAGAACAAACCAGTGAACAAACACAGTTAAGAACAAACCAGTGAACAAACCCAGTTAAGAACAAACACTGTGAACAAACCCAATTAAGAACAAACACAGTAAATAAACCCAATTATGAACAAACAAAGTGAACAAAACCAATTAAGAACAAACACAGTGAACAAACCAATTAAGAACAAACACAGTGAACAAACCAATTAAGAACAAACACAGTGAACAAACCAATTAAGAACAAACACAGTGAACAAACCAATTAAGAACAAACACAGTGAACAAACCAATTAAGAACAAACACAGTGAACAAACCAATTAAGAACAAACACAGTGAACAAACCCAATTAAGAACAAACACAGTGAACAAACCAATTAAGAACAAACACAGTGAACAAACCAATTAAGAACAAACACAGTGAACAAACCAATTAAGAACAAACACAGTGAACAAACCAATTAAGAACAAACACAGTGAACAAACCAATTAAGAACAAACACAGTGAACAAACCAATTAAGAACAAACACAGTTAAGAACAAACACAGTGAACAAACCAATTAAGAACAAACACAGTGAACAAGCTCAATTAAGAATAAACACAGTGAACAAACCTAATTAAGAACAAACACAGTGAACAAACCCAATTAAGAACAAACCAGTGAACAAACACAGTTAAGAACAAACACAGTGAACAAACCAATTAAGAACAAACACAGTGAACAAACCAATTAAGAACAAACACAGTGAACAAACCAATTAAGAACAAACACAATGAACAAGCTCAATTAAGAACAAACACAGTGAACAAACCCAATTAAGAACAAACACAGTGAACAAACCCAATTAAGAACAAACACAGTGAACAAAACCAATTATGAACAAACACATGGAACATATGAATATCATCTCTTTAGAACTGCTTGGTAAAGGCTTAGCAAGACATGAATAGCCAAATAACAGTACAATTCGCCTCCTTAAATCTCTTAAAACTGACATACAATACTCCAAAACAGAAAATGCTGCTTTGAAATCAACTTCAGAAATTGCTTAAGACTTAATATCTCTAATTGATGTCAAGTATTACAGATTGCAATTGAAAATTATGGGGAAAAGCTTTAAGAAAAGACACACACAAGTGCATAATGTGGAGCATACAGAACCACACCGAGCATGTCAGCTACTGTGGTTGTTCTATGGAATTGTTTGGGGGCTCTGCTACAAATCTGGCCTGAAACATAATTGTCTCTGAACAAAATTACATAATGCATAACCCATATTCCCTGCGCTGCAATTATTTTAACCACTCTAGGGAATTGACCCAGAAATACAAGCTTGAAGCATCAAATCAGTTCTACGATGGATTCGTCACTTGTAATTCTGCTCATCTGGAGAACATTATATTCTGAAACAGATATTGTGTCCTTTTCAATTTAAAGGCCAGAAATTTCAGCAATTTTCTGAAGCAAATTAAAATAGCTAGTGACACCACATTTAATTAAGTTTAATCTGCCAAAATGGCTACCGAAACAAACTAAAGGTACATGAGTATTGCTCACAATTTCTATAACCTCCAGTGAAACATCTGCTTACGTTAAGTGATTTTCTTGATCCTGCCAATTGTGTTACTATGACAGTAAACTTTGTAGAGGTGAGGCCTGATTGATGATAAGGGATCGCAGTGTTGTCATAACGCATCAATACAAGTTTAAGGAAACATCTCGTAATCAATACAGTGTCACATGACCAGTATTTAAACAATCTAGCCACTGAAAGACAAACTAATACATTTGTATGTGAATGAAACAGTCAATGTAGATGGATGGGGGTTAAATAACCCTATCATACTCTAGGTGAGGGGTACCAAATAGGGGCCACAATGAATAATATTAAACATATTCCTGGGGAAGGGGTACCAAAAAGGGACCAGAATGAACTCTCAAACATATTTCTGGGGAAGGGGTACAAAAAAGGGACCAGAATGAACTATTAAACATATTTTTGGGGAAAGGGTACCAAAAAGGGACCAGAATGAATTATCAAACATATTTCTGTAATGGTTCAGGATTGGGTTGACCGTCGATGACCTTGTAACTCAAATGGTAGAGCATCGCGCTAGTATTCGGAGATTCTAAATTTGAACCCAGATCTGACTGTTCTCTAGCTCAATAGTAACAGCATCAGACAAGTTTTCAGAATGTCTTAGTCTGGCTCTGAACATTTTCCAAAGGGAAATGTACAAATAGGAGTAATTCTACCGTATCATCCATTCTTTATCCAGAATGGGTTAGATTACCTTTGGAAACATAATCAATAGCATTGGTAACATAACCTATTTAACAGCCCACTATAGGCCCACTATAGTGCGACATTGCTGCCTTGTAGGTCCAGGTTCTTCACTACAGCTTTGCTTCTGAAAGTTTTATCCATCGAAACCACTGTCCATCGAGACCACCATTGACAAATTACCTGCCATCTTAACCAAGCACCAGTAATATTCATCAGCAGCAATAGGGTAGAAACTCATAATGTCTAATCTCTAGTCATAAAACATTGATTTGAAAGAAAGTAATTGAATCGAGCTTGTATATATGGCTTTTAGATAGAATCCTTGTCTCACAATGTCTTGTTTATTCTCATATTAGCTGCTAAGCTTCTCTAAACCTAAACTTGCTTGATAGATTACTTTTTTCAGTGCAAAGATAAACTTCTCTTTCAGACCATAATGGAATCTTACTTTATTGATCGCAAATGTAACTCACCTAAAAAAGTGATGAATCTGTATTTAAAAAAACACTATAGCATAACTCTCTACATATAACGACATTTCATGCTCAATGTGTTACATCTTTGGAAGTACCGCAGAGGAAATCTCGAAACCAACATAGCCTTCCCTGACCCCATCCGCTCGAAAATGGGTAATAGCCATGCTATTCTCAAATTTGATGTTATAGTGCGTGTTTGGAGAACCTCATATGCAATCATACCCTGTAGACCTGCTCCAAGCATAATCCTAAATCATTGGGAGCATTACGCTCTGAAAACGTTCCAGCAACATTCCGACAATGACCTGCTTGCGTGTTCATAGGAAACGCCGTTTAAACGGGTGTATAATGAGTGAATTTGTTTACATGTAGCACTTCCATCAACGATTAGAGTATTACAATGACTAGAATGGGACTTTCTATGCATAACAAGCAGGTGATGGTCACCCCCAAAGATTAGTGTTAATGGAGAGAGAAGACCAGGGTAATCGTGTTGGCTAGTCTTAAATCTATCTCCAAATAATAGAATCAAATCCCTAGGTTAACCTAGCTGAGCTGGAGGCTATGGCTCCCTCAAAGAGGTGCATTTCATCAATATATCACCCTATAACAGGCCTGTATGATAGCAGACACAGTGTGGGTTGTGATCTGATATAGTGTATATATACATTGTATGCAGTAGTATCAATATGCTTGAATAATGATTTTTCAGTTTTAGACATTCAGGGAAATGATTAATGGTATGTAAAGCAAGAATGAATTATCAGCATTAAAAAGAAAGGCTTTCTACTTCATTTCAATTTCAACAAATTTTATTGCAATGAAATGCAATAGATATTGCAGCAGGCAAAGCCTATATAAGTATTCTGCCATTAAAGTAATTCCAAAGGGAAAATAGTATCACTATCATGAAGAAGTAATGCTTGGTCATCTGCAACTGGGGACAAAACATTAACTGGTACTAACAAATACTTTTCAGAAAACATTGACTTCAAAAGGATACCTTTTAATTTGTTGATCAATAAATAAAAATAATTTGTTTTGGAGATATACAACATGGCTGTTCCTTAGGGATCTATTTTTTTGTTGTGCTGACACGATATTGGCATCACATGTGACAAGAGAAGCTGAGCAAAAGATACAATTAGGAGACCATGGTTACCAGCCATCACAGTGGACCACATCTGTAGCATGTTTTTAATAAGAATTAATTGGTCCCTGTAGGTTTGCATTGTCTTTAATGAGGTCAGACCACAACATTATCTTCTGTCTTGCTTTCTGTTGGTGGAAGAGTCCAACTTCAAGGAACAGATCTCAAATCATCCTCAGGTGGAAATACTAATATATGGCTCAGAAGAGGGGCATTTAAATACAGACATAGGGAGTCAATCTCCATTTTAACTCAACAGGGAATGAAATTAAATTCCAAATAATCAGGGAGTCACCAAGGAGTCAAAACTCCATTTAAATTCATCAAGAAGGACTTAAAACTTTTGGTAACATCTCCAATCTAATTCACCGGGAAGGACTCAAACTTCATGGTGACGTCTCAAATCTAATTCACCATGAAGGACTTGAACTTCAAGGTGACGTCTCCAATCTAATTCACCGGGAAGGAATCACACTTCATGTTGATGACTCAAACTACACACAAATTCACGAATTATTTTTGATAGCACTCTCTCACTCACACTAGAAAGTTGAGTAATCATGTGACATGAAGATTTCTGATACGTACTTTGTAGGTGACATATGGCCTGAGTCCAGTAATGTTGACATATCCACCAGACTCCAGTGAGGACTCGTTATAGATCTCCCAGTCGCTGTTGAAATCGGTGATCCTGCTCTGTATGTAGTACGTAACATTAGGATGGATGGGTCCTGCCCAGTGTAGGACCAAGGACGAGTGAGTCTTACTGCCATGTTTCAGTTCTGGTGCAGGTAGTGATGACCAGGTGGCTACAAAAACAAAATGTATTGTTTATCATTAATCACATTAATAAGTTCTTACAGAGCATAGCAGTATATAGTCGATATTAACAATGTGCCAAAACATTTACATGATCAAGATTAAGCCTCTAATGGCAATGATCAATAGACGTAATTGTAGGGCTGCTTCAAGATAGTTTTATTTTTATTTTCGGGATTCTTTTTGTGTAAAAAATATATAAAACTATTTTTGAAGTCTGATAAATATTCCTTATCCCTTACATGGTATAAAAGTTTCACACTCAGTAAGATTTAGTAGAGAAATGCAGCAATAGAGATAATAAGGAAATATCCATTGAGATAACCTCTGCCTTTTACAATGGGTAAGCATTGTAAGTGAAGTGGAGTACCCATTACGTCAGTTACATATCAATTAGAAGATAGTAATCATAAACTTTATTATCTTTAGTAAACTTACAGGAAACAAGCCATTACTACACACACACAAGTCAGATGAAGCATGAAGATGTGTTCATGCAACAGTGAACACTGCTTATGTGCAGTGTTGCATGTAATAAGATGGATGCCCATGAAAAATGATGAACGTACATCGCAAAAACTTGGTCCTGGTATTGGAAACCAATCACAACACATCGTCTAGTCAAAAATCAATATCACTGCCCAAAACAATTTGATCATGTTGGAAATGAGACACTTTTATATTAAGCATGCGATATAGAAATCAATTTGAGGTGAGACCTTCTGTGATGTCTTACAGTGGTCCGGGATGGGCTATAACATCTTACCAGGGATAATCAACAAACTCCATCAATGTTCGAGAGTTAAAAGCCAATTTGTTAGCAGATATCATATACAAGGGAATTGTGTTGTCCTTCGAGAAATTTTTATCCACGAGGGACAGCTCAAGGGTAGCCTCCATTTTTATTATTTCAGGTTTATAGATAAAGATAATGATTGATTGATTTGGTTTAACATTCTATTAACAGCTAAGGTCATTTAAGGACAGTTTCCCATGTCAGCAATTGTGTTGTGTGTGTGAAAGTTGGTATGCTTTGGGAGGCTGTGGTATACATATTCATATCGTGTCTCCTTGTATGCCTGGTATATATATATACATGGTATCAAATCCCCTGAAGAACGACAAGAGCTGCAAAAGTGCTAGGACGATACAAAAACTGTTTTATTGGGTGTTTTTTTTTAAAAATAAATTGTATCATATAGATTACAAATAATCTCAATGAAGAAGGAAATAGGAAGCATTATTCTCCCCAGAACTCAGCACAACCAACGGCTTTGTGTATATCCTTCACTGATTTTGTTTGTTCTTGCAACGATAACTGATAGTACATATGTACCTGGTTACAATAGAAATGGGAGGTGAGCTGTAAATACTAACATCTCCTAATGACGTCTTTGTTCCCTCCTAACAATACTCCTCTCTATCAACCCTTCCACAATCATATCTCTCATTGTACACCTACAATCTATTCCATCTATTCCCTGACCTAACTCGTGACATACAAGTTATTGGTGAGTATATATATGTTGTTAAAGGTTTATAAATTAAGTATGAAAACATGTTATTTGGGTTAATCTTCTTTTATCTTCAGGGTTAAATATCAAATGTACACCAATTTTACAATCTTTATACTACTGCAATAGATGTAGTGTTACTCTCTTGATTCCATGTGATACCCGGAAATAAGTCTATAATCTGGGCATTTATGACGGATTTTCAGTATAATTTGACTGAGCAGGGTATGCCAGTCAGTGTCTTTGGCAGTATGCTTCAGTGAGATAGCACTATAATATGAGCAAGGCTCCACTAAGATAAGAATACAACACAGACATACTTCAGCCTTCCAAAACACATAAACCCTCACCATATGCAACAGATTGCACATAGTGGAAGCTGTCCATACTTTTAATATAATCAACCCACGAACAAAGGTATAACTAGGAACCTAAGTGGCCAGCACTTTCCCCCCTAGCCTTTCACCTGTAGATCCTAAATTATGACCAAATATTGACTAAAGTTTTGTGGATTTTTTCTCTGGGTACGATGAACTAGATCAAACTAAAATTGATCCTCAATACTAAGTCAAAAGATCAAGATGTAATAATTAATTCTAGATGTTAGTTTGCCTCATAATTATTATATATAGATTCTTGCTAGAGTATCGGTGAATATCAATAGTAAGTCATCTGTGTGTATGTTCCTATGGCACCACAACAAACACCGTTCTTGTTGATGTTTGGCTCAACAGAGTTGGCTTCAGGAAATACAGCAGCGTTTTACTGGTCTACTCCTGACAAGGGAGAATGTCCTCTTCACAAGGAACCATCAGCACTAATTAATATGTTATATGTTCAGTGCTCAGGACCAAGCACCTGCCTATTTGAAGCCCTTTAAAAGCTGCCCGTAATGTGTGCTGCCTAGCCCCGAAGTGTGAAGACCAGGAGTATGTACTTGGTAAGGTGTTTCAGCAGGCCAGGAGGTGTGCTTGGTTTGTCTACACCACTTCTAATACAATTATACTTCTAACATAAAACCAAACAACCGCTTTGTCTTTAAAACTTAATTAAAACCCCAGGTTGTTTAGCTCTAAAACAAGCACTTATTCTGTACACTTTTGTAATGGCCTGCGTTACAGTATAACACTTTTAAAATTGCTAGTTTGTTAAAATTGTAAAATTGGTATTTCAGCTTTTGGATACCAAAAACAACTCTGACTACTGAACTAAGTCAACAAATAAGACAAATGGAAATTTTTTTTCACTTTAATCTAATTCATTATTTTTTTAAAGAATTACAGTCTAATCAATTTATACCAAAGTCCTTGGGTGATTAGAAACTCAGCAAATTATACAGTTTTTATTAAAACAAAGAAAGACAATAATGGAATAAATATAGGGTTTTATCTTGTATCCAAGTTCAAATTAGGGGGGTTTGTAATGTAATTGGCCTCAACAGGATCTGGTATTATATGACAATGTGAGATAATTACTATCATTAATACTAGGATGATTCATATCTTCTCTCCTGAATTCTCATTAAGTCTTACTAATTAAAATATTTTTAGAAGTCATTTTCTAAATGAACAGACTAATAGAATCTTATATGGGTCTGTGAAGTGGACAGATATAACTCAACCCGAGTGAAAGATTTTGGCCGGTCAACCCGAGTCTTGCCAAGGGTTTTTCACGAGGGTTGAGATATCCCTGTCCACTTCACAGACCCCTTTTTGATTCTTTTTCTCCCATACATAGTAGAAAAAATGATGAAATTCCACTTGGTTTCCAGCTTTTTCATCGTGCCATTATCACAGGAATGTCGTTATGCGTCAAAATTGATGACGACATCTGCAATGCGCGCCGCATGTATTGATGACGTCACGTTATTGTCAAGCGCGTGTGAGCTGTCTAACAACCCCTGTGTAATATAGAGATATCTTTTTCCTAGCAACCGCCGGATATTCCTGTGAATTATGGGAGAAAATACTCATCCATGCGTGTATAACATCTAAAACCTCTGAAATCCAATTATCATACAGAAAACAATCTGTAATTACCACGCCTCACAAATACTGAAGACATTGATGATTTTTAGATGCTAACAATAACTGGAAACATGAGTTTGGATTATAAAGATATTGACTAATTGGGTTTTATTTCATTTTTTTATTCATTGTGTCGTCACCTATATTTATTGTGATACAATGCAGGCAAGGGACATAACCTTCATAGACCCCTTTTTAGGATGGCGATAGATAACTGTCCCATAAAAGAAATAAAATAATCTTTGTGATAATGGACTGGGGAAGAAAATTGATACTGATATCTAACCTGGTTAATAATGATGGAACAAAACTGTAATTTTGTCTTAATAGGCTAATATTTCCTCAAACCTCAGCCCCTTATACTTAACCATCCACGCAATGATATTGAACTCCTGCACATACCACCCTGATTTCCCCCTCAACACAGTTTACCATGCAGCACTCACAGCCCACTTGCTTCAATGAGGCATAAGCTGAGGTCAAAGGTGAACATCGTAGCAAAGTACTAACAACTTATGATACACACAAGTTGTAACTCTCCTGTACCAGAAGTCACAAAAGTTGGCACCAGACATTACTTTGCATTACTATTGACATAGATGATTGTCAGGGCTAGTTAAGTGTTATACCTATATAGCTGCGGAAACATTTACTTTCCATTGTTTGTTAGAATAGTTTACTTTAATCCAGAAATTATTGCATGTTGCATGTGATGAATCCCTACTACTTAACAATGACTTACCTGGGGTCTAACATTGTAACTACTTTATGATGGCGTAAATTAATTAAGAAATTACTGTTATTACTTTACATATGGCTTCTTTATAAATTATTGCTACTTAATTGCTTCTGCATAATGATGACTTACTTGTGATTTAAAGATTATTGTTACTATTAATATTATTATTTAGATATTACAGTGACTACTTAATGATGACTTACCTGTGATTTAATTATTATTGTCACTATTATTATTTAGATATTACAGTGACTACTTAATGATGACTTACCTGTGATTTAATTATTATTGTCACTATTATTATTTAGATATTACAGTGACTACTTAATGATGACTTACCTGTGATTTAATTATTATTGTCACTATTATTATTTAGATATTAATGTGACTAGCTATTTACTGATGACTTACCTGTGATTTAATTATTATTGTCACTATTAATATTTAGATATTTAATGATGACTTACTTGTAATTAAATTATTATTGTCACTATTAATATTTAGATATTAATGTGACTAGCTATTTAATGATGACTCACCTGTGATTTAATAATTATTGTTACTATTATTATTTAGATATTATTGTGACTACTTAATGATGACTTGCCTAGCATTTAGAGATTTATAGAAGGTTTTAATTATAATGATTAAAAAACATTAACGTACCAATTACTTTATGACAACTTACCTGTAACAGCAATTACCGTACTGTTAAATAATGTAGTATCTTTAGTATAGAGATTATTTAGCTACAAATTAATGAGAAATGATATATGGCCATCCAGGGGCATTTGATATAACAATCCAACTGTATATGATTTTTTTTGTGGAGGAAATAAGAATGTCTCCATTACTGTTCAACGTAAATGTTATTTGGCTTAAAAGACTAATGGTGAAGTCACATGCAGACATCTACATCTCGTTAGCGTCAGTTTACCGGTACCACTCCTCAAAAATGGATAAAAATAATTCATTTTCAATCCAATTTGTAATGTATCATTTTCCTTCCAGTGGTTCATATTAAATGACAGGCCTTTTAAGGAATGTGTTTGTGCGTAGGAGGAGGAAGTCATACCTTCAATGTTTCTGGTGTAGATTCCCAAGGCTGTATTACATCCTTTCATACAATATTGTCTCTGAAAATAAACCAATAGAAAATTATTAGGATATTTTATAAAATTGGTTTCCCACTCATACTCAATTCTTATTCCTTTTTTTTTTTTTTTCCTCAAGTTATTTGATATGTTTGATATTTACACAAAGCTAATAATCTATATACAACCCAGGATAAATACAAGAAAGGAAATATGTTTGCGGAGGAAGACAATTTAGTGCAAATGCTCAGGCACTTGTCTTTAAAGAATAATATTTTAATCAAAGCTATGGAACATTCATTTCTATATCATTTGTAAATATTTTAATAAATCAAGGAGAAATTTAATTCATTTTAGTAAGAGGAAATGGGAACAACTTAAGAAAAAAAAATTGTTAAAATTTCTTTCAGTTGTTTATTTGATATCAAGGTAAATGTTGAACTTATTTTGATCACCTGTTTAATTACACCAGGGGAGATAACTGACAGTGTGACTCTCCGAGGATGAAGCTTGTATTGATGACACTAAGGTTACAACCAAAGGTCAAACCAAACTTATAACAACAATTTAATGTTAAAATTTGACAATTTAATGGATGGTAATTGGTACAGATGCAGTGTTCGGAGCAATATGTTGGTGCTCTAGATTGTCTGCGAATGTCATGCTTCAACAACTCTGTGTCTAGTCATCTTTACAACACATTAGAAATTCTCACTGATGACGATAAATCAAAGAAATCTGAAAACTATGAGCTTGTGAGATCAGGATTGACAATTTCTTAGCAGGTCGTAGGGATCTGTATATGTCCTATGTATAAGTTAACCAGTCTCGTGTCAGCGTTTCGGATTGGATAACAAGGACAAATTATGCTACAGATGACAATTGTTAAGCTGAGAACTGGGCCAAGCATCCATCATCTACCTCCACTATAATAGCATTCAAATTTTTCATATCAAATAAATGACCAATTACGCCTCACTGTAGTCTGGTGTCAGTGCAAAGCATGTGATCGTCACACTGCACCTACTGTAGAACAAAGAGTCAGACAAATGGCCTCTAATAACCTCTAATGACCTTCAAAGGCTCGGTAATCAGACTCAATTTGTCTAACCTTCTGAAAGCATATGACACCTGTACTCCATGACGCAATACAAGAAGCTAATCCCATTAGTAATTACAAGCCTTTACAAATTGTAAATAAAAAGACCCTAACTGACCCATCACACCCCACCCCCCCACCCATCACACCCCCCCCCCCCCATCTCCCGCATCCACTGGATACACTACTGGATACACTATAGCCCTACTGCCAACAGACATACTTATTTCTAACACTAAAAACATCAACACTAAGAAGAAATATACACTGCCATTTTTATGACTTTGTTATGCCTTTCAGGCCAGGGACAACCCAAAATAGAGTCTGTTACATACACTGGAATCAAACAATTAGTTCAACTACCATTGTCTGTTTGTATATTGTTTTTTTTTAAGGTTTGTACCTGACTAAGACCACTTGAGGTTGATGACCTGTGTATTCATCAATTAATGTCAAGGTCATGACCTTGCAATCTGACCTTGACCTCTGATCATTGCCTTTGTTACGATAAGGGAACTGTCTCAGAGACTGTGAAAGTCAAAGCATTACAGTAGAAATACAGAGAAACAGTTTTCTTTATGACTGCTAAACCATCAAGCTAACTGTTATGGGCAGGATATGTCATTTTTGGAAGTGGAAGAAAGCCAAAGTATTCGTAGAAAAAGCATCCACTAATAAATAGAAAGTGATTGGACATTAACCACTATGTCCATCCAGACTTACAGGGGAATAATACTTGAAGGGGTACAACTCAAGATTTATTCATCAATGAATGGAAAATCAATACTAAGATTAATTAGAAAAAAAAAAATATTTTCCAATTACAAAGGAAGGCCTTCCAAGGATAATGTCCTTTATCACAGAAAAGTTTTCAGATTTACTTACCCGGGGGTAAATACTTCCTGATTTTGTCATGAATACTCTTCCTGTTAGCCACATTGGTACATGTACAGCATTTTCCAGGAAGTTACATTGCAGGATTTTCAATATATTCTAAAAGTTATTATCTGTTACCATGGCTATATAAATAGTCTTTACACAAAGATGAATCCAATAGTTCAATGTTCGGAGACACAAGTGCGGATTTGACTTTGGGTAAAATTCAGAACCTTGTTTTTGCTTCTAAATTTTAAACCTCCTGGTTTGTTTTGTTCACTCCCTGTTTACAGCCACAGTAATTTTAGTAAAATTAAACATTGTGGAAGATTTTGGTGATAATGGAAAATCAGAGTAAACAGAGAAAAACTGCCGACCTGGCAACTGCCTCATTTGGGTTTGATGTTTATTTGTAGAATGTCTCGCACCTTAACAGTTGGCTGTATTTGACCCCCTTGTGTATTGGTATTAAATGAGGATGGTGCTGCCCATATAAAATTCTGAACCCTGGAGACAAACTGAATCAGAACAATATTTCATTTTATCATTGTCTCCTACATCTAATAACTGAATCTGTGCCCGAGTCATGATTGTGTTACTATTGAACAGTACAAATTTTGTGGGCGTTGGGGTTATCTATTAAGATATATCTTGCTTTTGCTAATGCCATTGCTAATTCTAAGATTTCCTGATCATACGGCTCCAAGCAAACAACGTTTAATGTGTGTCTGTATTACCCAATAAAACCGCACAGCTTTATTGAATTGAAATAAACCCAAACGGTTTGATGGCTTCAACTGCGAGGCAAATCTATACATAATGTTTATCCTAACATCCAAATTAAATTCTCTCTTTACAGAACTGATACAGGCAATTTGTGAAAGAAATCCCTTCCAGCATTAAAGCCATGATAACCTAATAGCTAGATAGTTTAATGGGATTTTGATTTCTCTTTTTATTGTTTTATTGTTTTCATTTGTAGCTGCCTACAAACTGTTGGTCCATTAAATCAGTGTTTAATCACCTAACTATCTCCCAAAATGCCCTGATTACTATTACTGTGTAGGATATGGGATCAATACAAAATCTACAT
The DNA here is from genome assembly GCF_041381155.1 of Argopecten irradians. Classification (NCBI taxonomy): domain Eukaryota; kingdom Metazoa; phylum Mollusca; class Bivalvia; order Pectinida; family Pectinidae; genus Argopecten; species Argopecten irradians. Next base: position 43,194,663 of record NC_091134.1, on the reverse strand, counting down.
CTTTCTTCTTCTCAATGTCTCCCTTGACATGCATAAAAGACTCGTAATGCAATTTTTTGAAAATGAAAATTTGAGAATGTAACAATTCTGTACAACAAAGATTACATACCAGCAGGTGTGTTGTCTGCAATTTCAGATATCTTTTTTTAGCGAATGACATTGACCTCTCACCTTTGCACTTCAAACCAATCCCAATAAATCAGTTTGGTATGCAGTAAATTAAAAATCACACTTTCTGGCGTATGACTATAATGCCTTCATATTCCAGATGATTTGGCATACAGCCCCCCATATATCGTGAGGCTATACCATATATTTGGAGTGGTATTTGTAAAGACACTATACTATGGGTTAGCCAGGGTACCAGGCTATACCATATATTTGGAGTGGTATTTGTAAAGACACTATACTATGGGTTAGCCAGGTTGTATTTGGAGTGGTACTATGGGTTAACCAGGGTACCAGGCTATACCATGTATTTGGAGTGGTGTTTATGAAGACACTATACTATGGGTTAACCAGGGTACCAGGCTATACCATGTATTTGGAGTGGTGTTTATGAAGACACTATACTATGGGTTAGCCAGGGTACCAGGCTATACCATGTATTTGGAGTGGTGTTTATGAAGACACTATACTATGGGTTAACCAGGGTACCAGGCTATACCATGTATTTGGAGTGGTGTTTATGAAGACACTATACTATGGGTTAACCAGGGTACCAGGCTATACCATGTATTTGAAGTGGTGTTTATGAAGACACTATACTATGGGTTAACCAGGGTACCAGGCTATATGACCACCTGTTCAAGGGAGTCCCACAGTGTCATTAGACTGAATCCTACAAACTTGTTCTCTTCCTCTAAAACTGGTAGTGAAAGTGATACCCTAAAAAATCCAACCCACATCCTGTCCTGATTATATCAAACATCACAACTAATCCAGTCCCCACAGTCCTGCCATGGGGCTGGTGCACATGTGTTATAATGCACTAAAGACTTCCACAGGGATCACATAGACAAACACCAGTATCACAAACACACTGTGTCTCCCATAACAAAGTATAAGGTCTAATCACTGGCCATCACATCTGTATCCCCTATCAGACCTTTACCTCTCTATCCATCACATTGTCCTGTTAAGATTCTCTACCAGATTTCTCATTCTTTCCCAAAAATATTTCATCCTTCCTAACCAGTACCCAAGGGAAAGAGAAAGCATTGAGAAGCTTAGAAAGGGTTAAACTGGAAAATAATCCAAGCAGATTGAACGGAGGCCAAGAGGGTTACAGTCATTTGTCTTCACTCCTCTGGGTGACTGTACTAATAACATCATCTCTTTACCAACCTTGTGGGACTCTCCATTTCAGTACCAGGTTGTACAACCTATATGTCTCATACCAGTAGAACCAATGTGACAGACTACTTTTGAATTTCATTTCATTTTGAAGCTTGAGGGTTCCTTTTATATCTATAAGTATTTAAGTTGTATATACCAGGACAAAGGGACACTTTAGATCATGACAGAAAGTCTACAATGGTAAATGAAACTAATACAGCCCTAGCAGAGTTTTTTTACTTAGTTTGTTGTCCTAGTAAAAGGCAATGTTAGTTAGAATAGGTTTTGATGGTGGAAATGCCAAAAATTCCTGTAAAAATCACCGAAGTATGACAAGTGCTATCAACTACCTATGAGTAGAGGTGAAAGACCTTTCCCACTCTGACGTGACAACCCTTAACCCAGCCATCCCCCTCCCCAACTTGTGTAGAGGTATCTGAGTATCTGAGGTATCCAGTTCCTATAAAATTCCATTTTTCTTCATTTGTTCAGAACTTTTCGAATAACATATTATATTTGATTCATTTTTCTGAAATCCAACCAGCACTAGTTTTAAGACCACCATTGAATTATTTAAATGAGAGTTGCCTGTCCATCTGTCAGAACTAATTTGCCATAAAAATTCAAATTATGATGCTTTTACCATACATTGTCTGCTATCAGACTCCAGGGACGGTAGATATCCTTCACACAAAATGCTACCTCGACTCAGACTACCACCACTGAAGGCTCCACAACATAAATATTCAGAAACGAGATATCATAGAAGTTAAATTCAGAACACAAAAAAAAATCACCCAAACTTTGGATGGTTATTTTAATGTTGATTGCATTGGAGAAGCAATCCCTCTAGCTACACATTGTAACTATTACTGGTAAATGAAACAATTTTTTCCTATTGCAACGCTACAAAAAAATTCCTTTAAAAAAATCTTTGCTTTCTATCACAAAGAGTTATCAGTCAAATCTTCATTAAATATCATAACTAATGCAGAACAATTAAAAAGATTTTTTCTATTTCTAACAAAGACCAGAGAAAGAAACCAATATAATCAAATTTTTTATTTTTTACCAAAACAGAGCAATCAAATTCATGTTTTTCATCTGTGACCAACCACCAATTCAAATCAAGGCTTAGGTCTAAGGTCCTTATATTCAATCAAAATACCAAAACAGTGAAATCCTTGTTACTATTACAAAGTAAATGTCTGTTTCTGTGACAAAAAGACCAGCCAATCAATTAAGAAACCATTATTTTCTATCACAAAATAGGCAACCAATCAAATCCTTGTTTACTATCACAAAACAAGACAATCTACCAATCACATCACTGTTTTCTATGTACAAAACATGCCACCAATTAACCACTTCTTCAGTTTCTATAATAAAACTGACTTTCAATCTATTAATTCCTTGTATTCAATAGTTTAACAGACATCCAATCAAATCTTCTATCTCATAATCTATTTCAAAGCCCAATCAAAACCTTGCTGTCGAGTGACCAATCAGTCGCCTTGATAGTGTCACATGATTGCTGTTGAAGTGTCAAGTGATGGGCCGTTTCTATTACTGGTAGGTGGTGAAGCTGGTAATATGATACCAGTGAAATGGTTCCATAAATGTTCTGAGACAGTGTTGGATGTTGATGAATGGTGCCAAAAATGAGCAGGGACTGAGTGTGGGTATATTCCTAAACAAATATACCCAACACTTATTGTAAGGGCCTTTTTAACACAACTGGAGACATATTTTGACAGATTGTTCATTAGAGTCGTCTAGAAAATCACACAGCCATATGTTTTTGTGAGCATTTGTCAGAAACGTACATTTTTGGAAACAATTTATAGGGCATGACAGATTGTTAATAAGAAATGAATGGTTTCGACAGTTTTACCTCCAAGATATTTGACTTACTTTAAGCTTGAACATAATGTTTGAGTGTTTTTGACAGCTTATAATCAATGGATTTCAAGTGATGCACTTCAAAAATGTCAGCATAATATGCGTTGAACTTGTAGAACACAGATGCTATGAAATTTATCAGAATCTGAGAAAGAGAAGATTACAGAAATCCAACAGGTTGGTGAAGTAGAAAGCCAGGAACATGTGAGAAGGAGATTGACTGGTAAAGAGATGCTTAATGATTCTACAACGCTTTGAACAGACAAACATTTTATGAGGAACCATTTTTCAAGATGACAGGTCTGGCTTCATCACGCACACCTGATCAGGAAGGTGATGAAGGATTTAAAGTTAGGTGAATACTGCTAACTATTCAGCTGCCAAAACTCTCCTTTGACACAAAAATTAAGGGCTGCCAAAATATAGGCACCTGATTAATCATGTAATTTTTCAGGCTACATCTAATTGGCTATTAATCAGGTTTGCCTGTAATTTTCCCTGAATTCTAAATCTGTGAAATATGTTTTCAATTTTCAAAGCACAGAGGTATGAATGGTTGCAAGCTGACACAGTATCTTATTCCCTTTTACCATCATTTTGTTGAATAAGTTCCCAATAACAGGGAAGAGGGGTTTTAAAGCTAGTATTGAGTGACTTAATGCATTGCATACAGCAATGTTTATATTGATTGAACATTAGTAGATCTGGCATATTTATGTGATGGCTCTCCCAGCCAATACTCTTCTTCAAATTATTATTCTTGCCAAGAATCCATTTTCGAATATAGTTTTTACAAGAATTTTTTTTATACTTTCCTGTTTCTTTTTTTTCTTTTTCATTATCCAGCACATATTTGGAATTTTGAAATCCGACCCTTGCATGTATTTTGAGCAGACGTTCACTATGGCTGTCCATGGGCACATTATTTTTTCTAAGATGTCAGGTTGTGAGTATTTAGTGTACATCATTTTCTGCCGATTATACTTCAGCTATCCCATCAACCCTTACTATAAATCTCTTACGCATTATTAGCTTGACAAAAAATCATGCTTTTCTCTTCCCGAACCATTAGGAAGTAAAAGGTGCTTTCATTCAAATAAGCAAAACTTTTCAGAAAATGTGTATATAAAGAACTGTACTGAAGTGAATTTGTCCTCTCTTTGCTTGTCTGAATTTAACCATGCCTTTGGCGAGCTTTTAACCAAACTATGTTTGGCTGAGCAGAGAGTAATGGAAAGTTTCCTCCAGATAAGTGTACTATTGATTTGAATATTGTTGATGGTGATGCTCTTGTGAGTCTGAGGACTGGGATGTAACCAATATACATTACCAAAACAGTGTAACATTGTCAGTTATCGCCCCAAAATATAATTCAAACAGGTCAAAAACAAACCAACATCATCCTGCAAAATGAGCAGAGGACATATACAGCCTCCATGATTTCCAAATGTTTTACTATTTTGCTAACACATCACCCTAATTAAGTAAAATAAGAGATTGATATTTACATTTTTTACTAGAAAATGAATATTACTAGTAAAGCCAGTTGAGTACCAGTTGAAGGAGGGAAATAAGTTATGGCTAATACCTTATTTACAATATATATTCCCTAGATGAACCTGTACGTTATTGAGGCTGTTTGATCTAAAGAATTGTCAATTTAGAGACTACAGGTCAATTCTGTCTTTGCAGAGTTAGCTTCCTGCAAGCCTTGCAGGAAGGTATCAATTCTGTCTTTGCAGAGTTAGCTTCAGCTTTTGTGAACATAAATCACATCGTTTTCCCAAAAAGTATGATGTTACACTCACAAACACATGACATCACAATCTTTACCTACCCAAAAGGGCAGATAACTTTGTAATATGCAAATGTGGAATAAATAAAAATTATTATTGGTAGATTGTACATGCAATGACAGTTCGTAAGACTGAGTAGTAAAAACTAAAGTAAAGAATTGGCTTACCTCCACCAAAGACTCACTGCAAGCCTGCTGGCAGGACGACTCTAGGCCTACATTGTATTGTTCACAGCCAAAACGACACTGCAATACAAAATATAAACAGCACATATTAAAATTGTTTAAAAGAAAGAGAAGTTTATTAAAGTAAAAACTAAATTGTGCAACTCTTAATAAAAATTCAGGAATTCTAGAAAATTTATACATTTGAATTTTGAAAACAACACTCAAATCAAAAGCTCGACTGAAGAGTTTTATTGTGAATTGCCAATTCAATTTGAATAGTTTAAAATTAGTTTGCCCGTTCTAAGAGTAGGCGAGATAGAAATTGAACCCGAGGTATCAGACTCTCAGAATAGCCTGACAATTTTTTTTATTCCAGCTCAGTAACGGATGGCAGACTATTTGATATGCTATCATTTCAGCAGCAATATTCTGTCTTTTTGCCTTTAGAAAGTTAAACCACCTTGGAGAATAAATGAAGTCATGATGACTGGAAAAACAGCACTACTTGGTTGGTGCAATCAGCTTTTATGAGTTCAGGCTAGACAGTTTATAGTGACACCAACAATTAATTAGAATGATGATACTTCATTGTGGGAGTGGGGGTGGGAGGAGGAAGTCAAAACAGGTCAGGAGAAAGTCACATGGACGAGGAGGACAATTTAGGAGAAGATAAGGAAAGGTAGAAGTAAAGTGGAGAAAGGGTTGGAGGTAGAAAGAGGAAATCGGAGGACTGGTAAGGAAGAAAACAGAAAGATAGGAAATGAAAGGAGGAGGGAGGAAGTCAGAAAAGGATGAAAAACAAAAAGAAAAGAAATGAAAGTAGAGTCAGACGAGAGGAGGGAGTCAGGTGGAAGAAGAAGAGGAAGTCAGAGGAGGAAGAAAAACAAAAAAAAAAAGAAATGAAAGGAAGAGGAAGTCAAAGGGGAATGAAAAACAGAAATATACAAAATAAATGGATAATCAGAGGAGGAGGTTCCTACCATAATTAAAGTATAAAAAAAACTTTTTATGAGAAAGAAGCAAATAGGAGAAAGACAGAAAAAAAGAGATTGTGTACGTATGTATATTACAGGCCTACAATACAGACATTCCAGGTAGGAAACTTTACATCATGATAAAATAAGATATCCACAAACTGATTACATTGTCCCTTTAAAACTTTCCTTAAGAGACCGTTCATTTTCATTTTTATGACTAAATTATTACCTTGCAATTGGTTGTGAAGAGTTACTTCCCCTTTTATTATCCATTAAGCAAATTAAAACTACAATTACCAAGGCAAACCAGCACTTTCCAGCTCGTGGGACTAAATTGGCCCTTTCTTCACACTAATTATTCCAATTACTCCAATTTACTTTCAAATATGAGCCTTTAATAGTTTACATATCCACAAAATATGAGTGGGAGTTATTACTGAAGCTGTCTCGGTTTCTGTAGAATTATGGTGAAAACTGAAACCATGAAAGGAAGCACCCTAAAGAAAAGCATTAAAAAAAACCTACAGAAACAGCATTTATTTTTAACATCAATTATAAGGTAATTTTTGTTTTTAAATAATTATATGATATCAACTTACAGTAGCTATATATATATGGTATATATGTTTCCAATCGATAGCAATATTTTCTCTGTCTCTAAACAGTACCAACACTAACAATGTTTCATGTTACTGTCACTTTCTTGTATTCCATTATAACATAAATATTTACATACATCGTATATAACTTTGCGAATTTTAACTATAGTTTATACTTATAATTATCTGAGACTCGATCCTGCTTCAAACAAGGACGTACTTCCTGGTTGGTCATAGCAGTAGCACATGATTCCTAATATCTGTCTGATAAATTTTACTACATTTAGCATTGTCCCACTACAATATAACACATGATTTGCAGAATACCCAGTATCTGGTTAAAATAATTTTTTCTTCCAATCTTTGATATGGTCAATGTTGAATAACACTTCCAAAACTTTAAATGTAGTACAACTGCTATCACTAGTCTAACATTGTCATTACTATGACTTTATAATAATTTGTGACATAATAAATAGTTCAATTGACTTCAATTACAATACAAGTCTTTCTTTTGCAGGTTAATAAATCGACATGTCAATGCGCCCCATACACCAGGTATATATTAAAATATCTTGTGGCCGAAAGGCAATATTGGTATGTTTTACCGAGTCAATCTACATACCTGGTACAGTTGCATACTACAATAATAGCTGTATTTTTTATGTATTACAGTGATTTTCCTGCATGCAGTACATTGTGTTTCAGTTCTATAAAGTAGGTAACAATTCCCACATACTATATAATCAGGGTGTTTTTTCTGCTTCATGAAGTGGTGTTAAGAGTGGAAATTGTCCGGGTGAGTGTTGATATATGTTGGGACATGGTCTGAAACCCACAAGCCGGAGCCACCACAATTCTATCATTTGATAGGGTTTCCAACGATGATGTGAGGAGTAAACCTAGGGTTGTTACCCACTTCTCCCAGTCCCTGTAACTACGAGTCTACACTAGTGAAATTGCTGCAATAACACACAAGTTAATCGGCTACAATCACAGACATGGGGGCACATCAAAGGACACATTTTATATGGTAGCTGAGCCCCCTCCATCACAATGTAGTAATCCTTCGTACTGTGTAGCCCAGACACATGCAGCCTCTACATGTTGATTTAAAGCTAGTCTGACAAATTAATGCCATTATGTGAAGGATTGATTTAAGGTCACTCATTCTTGCCGTGTACTGTAAAGCATTACTATCACTTGTATCTGGGATTTGATAACAAACTTTGATACGTTTTCTAGGTAGTTTTTTGTTAGCTGAAATCTGGCTGTAAATCAAACTGAGTATTCATTCAGCTATTCCAAACTTAATCTTTTGAATCATTCCTTGCATTAAAAATCCAACTTCTATCTTTTGATTTCTTGAACTGTAAATTGTACTTTGAATATTCTAGACAACACTTAAACTATAAATCAGTCTTGAATCTTTGAGAAATCTTTCCTAGACATTGCTTGAATTCAATAATACAAATTCTGGTTAGCCTTAATTGTTCCCATGAAAACAATGGGCATGACTTTGTGGTTAGCACAACAGTAAATGCACCTCAAAGTCATCCCAAGGTCGTTAACTGTACACATTTCAATGTTTCAGTGGCTGACATTGCAGCAGTTAGACTTTGGCTTCAGAATCTGCAGTGTCAGAAAACGGGATTATTCATCAGCTTTCCCCCAGTGATTTTGATTACAACACTGGTCGCTAAGACATAAAACTGATCTAATGCTCCTAGTGGGATTTTTTTGCTTTATTTCCATCAATTCTTTAACGTCGTTTTGACAGCCACATCCATTTAAGGATGTGCCAGATTTGGTTGGTAAATGAAAAAACAGCCTTCCCAGGAAAAAACCCACCAACTAACTGTCTGTACCACCTCCGCTTGTGTTAAAAGTCCATTTGGGACAGATGAAGACTCACTATCCTCTAGAATATGGAGGCTCACTACCCTATAGAATATGGACACTCACTAAACTGTAGAATATGGAGGCTCACTACCCTGCAGAATATGGAGGCTTTCTACCCTGTAGAATATGGAGACTCACTACCCTGTAAAATATGGAGTCTCTCTACCCTGTAGAATATGGAAATTCACTATCCTGTAGAATAAGGAGGCTCACTACCCTGCAGAAATTGGAAACTCACTACCCTGTAGAATATGGAGGCTTTCTACCCTGTAGAATATGGAGGCTCACTACCCTGTAGAATATGGAGGCTCACTACCCTGTAGAATATGGAGGCTCACTACACTCTAGAATATGGAGGCTCACTACCCTGTAGAATATGGAGGCTCACTACCCTGTAGAATATGGAGGCTCACTACACTCTAGAATATGGAGGCTCACTACCCTGTAGAATATGGAGACTCACTACCCTGTAGAATATGGAGGCTCACTATCCTGTAGAATATGGAGACTCACTACCTTGTAGAAAATGGAGGCTCACTACCCTGTAGAATATGGAGGCTCACTACCCTGTAGAATATGGAGACTCACTACCCTGTAGAATATGGAGGCTCACTACCCTGTAGAATATGGAGGCTCACTACCCTGTAGAATATGGAGGCTCACTACCCTGTAAAATATGGAGGCTCACTACCCTGTAGAATATGGAGGCTCACTACCCTGTAGAATATTGAGGCTCACTACCCTGTAAAATATGGAGGCTTTCTACCCTGTAGAATTTGGAAACTCACTACCCTGTAGAAAATGGAGGCTCACTACCCTGTAGAATATGGAGGCTCTCTATCCTGTAAAATTTGGAAACTCACTACCCTGTAGAATATGGAGACTCACTACCCTGTAGAATATGGAGGCTCACTACCCTGTAGAATATGGAGGCTCACTACCCTGTAGAATATGGAGACTCACTACCCTGTAGAATATGGAGGCTCACTACCCTGTAGAATATGGAGGCTCACTACCCTGTAGAATATTGAAACTCACTACCCTGTAGAATATGGAGGCTCAATACCCTGTAGAATATGGAGGCTCACTACCCTGTAGAATATGGAAACTCACTACCCTGTAGAATATGGACTCACTACCCTGTAGAATATGGAAACTCAATACCCTGTAGAATATGGAGGCTCACTACCCTGTAGAATATGGAAACTCACTACCCTGTAGAATATGGAGGCTCACTACACTCTAGAATATGGAGGCTCACTACACTCTAGAATACGGAGGATAGCTCCCTATGAGATACAGATCGAGGTACAATACAAAAAAGAATGTGCAGCAGCTAACAACCCTGTAATCTCATCAACACCAGTAGCAATATTATCAGATAGCTTCTGTGGTCATTAATACCATCTGCAAACAAATGCAAAAATCAACGTTTTCATGTAGGTCATTCGCACATTCATCAATCACTCCACAATAACAACACTGGCTGTGAAATATTTACACAGACATCAAACTCGTTGGCTATTGATACAAATCAGCCTTGAATACAGTCTATTAAACATATTACTTAATTTGTTCAGTCCAGCCTACGATGCAGAGTTGGATATCTACAGAACTTGATAACATAGATTCTCCTGTGTATAAACATTATGGAGAAGATACTGAACATCAAATTTTAATTTGATTGGAACTATTCATGAATTTAAATAATTTACAAACTCGTTAACTTCTGATAAGTTTAAACTAGCATTTCAAGTAAGATGTTGAATATTACAAGAACTACCCCTCAATCTTTTCCTGGACTATAGCTTTGTCTCTGACTTATCAAATTAACAAAGCTAAATTTCACTCTACTCTACCAAACAAACACAATTAACAGAAACCGTTCTGTTGGCAAAATCACTAAATCTGCTAGGAATACAATTCCAATTGTCTGAACATCAGTTCTGGAATTAGATTAAACTTCTTGGAGGAGAAAACAGAATTCATTGCATTAGTTACAATCAAATATTAATTTAAGTACTGCCAGCAAAAACAAAATCTGCTTTTTAATCTGCAACAAAATCTTAGAATTTTTCTGGTTCTTTTATACTTCATATTATTTGAGTGATCTCAGAAAATATTTCCTTTTCATAGCCAACAATGTCCTTCGGTCCTTCTTTTTGTGATGTTTTCATCACACTGTTTTGGAACTCTACCGTTATCTCGTGTAAGCCTAATTACAGGCGGGAGCTTAGGTACACCCCAAGGATAAACAACCATTCCAAGATCAATGGTAACTCTGAAACACAGAAATTCTAGGCGGCTAGAACACTGACAGAACTTTTCCTTTAAGTAAGGTCTAGAAAATAAATATGCTTGGATGTTTGTAGGAAGACACCAATACTATATTACACAAGTTTAAATCCCAAAAGATTCTGCATTTTTAACTACAGAAATCCTACGAAAACATCCCTCTCTGTTAATAATAATTATGACTTTATATTGTCTCTGAACTTGTTTGAAGATTTCTGTAATTTTTTTGTTCAAATCTTTTGTGGTTTTGATTCCACAGAAAGATAAAGTAAAGATGTATTGTCAACAATAAGTTTTCTGGGTGTAGTGTGAGTCAGATCCTCCTGGGAAAAACCAGGCTGACTCACCAGCCCATCTTCTTAGTTGACACTCTGTGTCTAAATGGGATACAATATATATAAATTCTTTACATCAACTACTCATCTGTCAAGAAATATTTTCAATTTCTCGTCAATTCACATCACAATCCAGATATAAATAATGACCCGTAGAAACTGTTTTTTAATTGCTGACTAATTGTCCAATAAGTTGGGTTTGATGCTCTGTGAAATCACTATTTTTCCTATTGATGCTTCATTAGCCTAGTAGATAAGATATGTACAGCACATGTCAGACAGTTCACACCCGAGACCCCAGGGGAGTCTGTCTGGTCAGTGGTCAGAACTAGCAATGTTGAAAATTAATGCAAAAATGTAAAAAAAAAATCCCCAGGGTAAGCCTTTAAAGGCATCAGATATATGAATCCCTAACTATGTTTAATACAATTAAACCTTTTGCATTTTTTTTTTTTTTTTAAGATTTGAACAAGTATTCTATCTACTTGTTGAAAAATAACACAGACATATTTATTAAACTTAAAAGCAGTAAAGCACTTTTCACAAAACATATAAATTCTGTTAAAATACACACTTGTGTTACATTTGTATTTGAATCCTTGTCTAATGCTAATACAAATTCATTGCTGCACTATAACCTCTTCAAAATGACTTCATCGCCAAAATAAAAGGTTTTTTTTCTCAATTAAAACCAAAATGACTATTCGGTAAACTAACTTTCACCTGATTGACACAGAATGAAAACAAACTGGTAATCAAACTCAGAAATCAATATCATATTTCCGTGATGTCAAGAGATTTGATATGAAAATGTCTAAATGTTTTTTGGAATATGATTAAAAAAATGAAGAACCCATTCAAATTTTCTGGCTTTCCATTAATCAGAACACAAAAAGAAAACGAAATGAGCATAGCTGTCACAGGAAACCCGAGACAATTTCATTCTGTAAATGATTAAATGGAACAACAGAATCCAAGGTAGAAACTGACAGACAGAAGATAACGAGATCTCATTATTAACTCCTGAATAACCATACCTCAACAATACAGTGTAGATATTCAAATTCCCCCTGATTTTGTCAGATTTGCCCCCAGTGTAGATATTAAATTCCCTCTGATTCTGTCAGATTTGCCCCCTCCATACTGTAACAGTGATGAGATACTCCCACCTCAAGTTGTGTCCCTCCTACCTTATGTTTAATCCAATATTGAAAAGGATACCAATTTCCTTTAATCTAAGATTTATAAGAAGACATTTTTCCATAAGATGCATCTAGGGTTTCGAAAATTAGATATATATCATTGTTAATGGCTGTAAGCTGTCAAAATCTGGGAATTATATAAAAATGATGTTGTAATCATTTGTCTCACAAAGCATTAATGTTTTCTGTAATAAATCTATGGTGCTGTTCTGTGAGAAAATAGAGTTCACTATCAAATTACCAAGCACAATTTACACAGATAATCTCCTTTAGTTCCGAATTATGAATAAGACTTTTTTTAAATGATAAAGTAAAAATTACAAAGCTGGTAATATTACAAACAGAAATGGCCGAGCTACCATACAGAACAAGCCATAAGGGTCTCAATAAAGTTACACTGCCTCATTTCTCCTTCATATCATAATCAAACAAAGGGAAAAACCACTAAAACCTGCCTTTACTGACCACCTCTGTACTAAGAACCATCTGCTTAATAGGACCACTTTCTGGAGCCCCAAATGGCCATATTTTACCTCTGTAGAGACACCATTTCTTGCCTTAACAGACCATTTTTACCCTTGTGTGTTCTTTAGAGTTCACAAGACATAATCTCACTTCATGGCTCTTCATGACTGACAATATTTGATTTAATAGTTGTGCTATTTGTATTTTCGTTTTCTATACGTTTACATACAATGAAGCAATTTGACTGAGCTTAATTTCTTTACATAAATTACTACATTCTACATTCATGATAACCATCTTGAAACAATCTAATTTCTGCACACCAGAATGATCTTAAGCACTTTAACTAGATGTGATAGTGAAGGTCCCTGATGGTAGCCAGAAGTGAGCCAGTGAATGTGATAGTGAAGGTCCCTGATGGTAGCCAGAAGTGAGCAAGTGAATGTAATAGTGAAGGTCTCTGATGGTAGCCAGAAGTGAGCCAGTGAATGTGATAGTGAAGGTCCCTGATGGTAGCCAGAAGTGAGCCAGTGAATGTGATAGTGAAGGTCCCTGATGGTAGCCAGAAGTTTGAAGTGATGGTAGCCAGAAGTGAGCCAGTGAATGTGATAGTGAAGGTCCCTGATGGTAGCCAGAAGTGAGCCAGTGAATGTGATAGTGAAGGTCCCTGATGGTAGCCAGAAGTGAGCCAGTGAATGTGATAGTGAAGGTCCCTGATGGTAGCCAGAAGTGAGCCAGTGAATGTTATAATGAAGGTCCCTGATGGTAGCCAGAAGTGAGCCAATGAATGTGATAGTAAAGGTATGGGAGCCAGAAGTGAGCCAGTGAATGTGATAGTGAAGGTCCCTGATGGGAGCCAGAAGTGAGCCAGTGAATGTGATAGTGAAGGTACCTAATGGGAGCCAGAAGTGAGCCAGTGAATGTGATAGTGAAGGTATGGTAGCCAGAAGTAAGCCAGTGAATGTGATAGTGAAGGTCCCTGATGGGAGCCAGAAGTGAGCCAGTGAATGTGATAGTGAAGGTATGGGAGCCAGAAGTGAGCCAGTGAATGCAAAAGAGGAGCTAGACATCCCAGCTGTACCAGTCGTAGGAGGCATACAGGATGAAGGAATATTGATCAGTCTGTCACAGGTCACAAAACTTTTTGAACTTGAGCTGGCTGATTTATGTCCTGTGTGGCGGAATTGATCAGTCAAAACCTGATGACTTCGTGATGGTAGTCTGGGTATTGTCTCAGCTAGAGACAAAATCATGTCCGTCATATCCTACTAACACTGAGTGCACAGACTATAATCCAGACATTTTAATTACTGAGATGAAGTTTTCTGAAATTTCTCTGTTGACGTTGACTATGAGATGCACAAGGAGGCAGATAGATTACCTGTTAATTAGTAAAAACAGACAGATAAAATACCTGTTAATTAGTAAAAACAGACAGATAAAATACCTGTTAATTATTAAAAATAGATTTGAGTGACTGGTTGGGCTGCAGTCCGTTTTCGCTGGCGAGCTGCTGGTTACTGGACATAATTTGTATTATCTATAGTGTACCTGACCGGTTTCGTTTCCTATTGGAAACTCATCAGAGGTAATGAGTTGAGTGAAGGTATTCCTATATTGCTGGAACATTGCCCAAAAAAATTATTTGTTTATTTATTTTAAAAATTAATTATTAAAAATAGACAGATAAAATACCTGTTAATCAGTAGAAAGAGACAAATGGAATACCTGTTATTAGTAGAAAGAGACAGATAGAATACATGTTAATTAGTAGAAAGAGACAGATTTACTAGATAGGTAATCAGATGGATGAATGATTTTTGGTTTATTTATTTTTACGTCCTATTAACAGCCAGGGTCATATAAGGACGTGCCAGGTTTGTTGGTGGGGGAAAGCCGCAGTACCCGGAGAAAAACCATCGACCAGCGGTCAGTACCTGGCAACTGCCCCACATGGGATTCGAACCCGCATCCCAGAGGTGGAGGGCTTGTGGTAATATGTCGGGACATCTTAACCACTCGGCCACCGCGGCCCCATGGATGAATGAGTCTATCTTAATTGTATTATAAAAGTGAAGGAAAAGATAAAAAGACAGATTGACATATATGCAGACAGAATGAAAGAGAGATTGGCAAAAAGGTAAATGAACAGATAAAATTCAGGAAAAAATGTTATACTGAAAGACAGAAAAGATGAAGGATGCATAACTACAGTATACAGATGGACAGATGAAATGAGAGAAACAGTTGTATTGCATACAGATGAACAGAATAATTGAGGGATGTAGCATTATACAGATGAACAGAAGAATTAAGGAACACAGTTATGAAGATGGACAGAAGAAATGAGGGAAACAGTTATACTGATGGACAGAGGGACATAATGTTATACAGATGAACAGCTAAGATGAAGGACACATAACCAATCTCTGTCATGTAATCAGTATTAAAACTTGTTGTTAAACCAGACAAACACAGCAGCAAATGTAAAATACTGTCTGTGAAGAGAATTGGTGATCAATCATGAGGATTACTGTAATAGCATGTTAAGGTTTAGGGAGATCTACCATACCCCACAGAGTGACAGCAATCCCAAGTCTGCCAACTAAACCATAGACTGCTGCCAAAAGTTTAGCACTCAGATAGTATTCAGGAATATACTGCTGCAAGATCATTTGGTCTAAAGGAATTGTGGTTAATCTCCCGCTAATCACAATGGTACTAATTCTAGGTAGGATAATAAGGGTATTAATTATCTTAAGACTCTTACTAGTAATTAATGATATAATCGTCATTACTGGTAATATTGGGCATATATATTTATCTTGGTGATAACAGAAGCATGTATTTATCTTTAATTGCTAACTGGCAACAAAACACAACCCTATTCTTTCTTCATTCTCACACTGGTGTCGAGGGTATACTTATTCACAGGTGAAAGGGACATATATCTTAATTCTCCCACTTTAAGAAAAGGGCTTGATATGTAATATCAAATTCTTCTTAAATTTTCCACATGTAATCCTTTGCTGGTCGTAAATTATATTGAATCTATCTCTAATTGTTCACAGAAAAAGAGCATATCTATTTTAATTCTCTCGCTGGTATCACAGGACTTGATCTCTTACATTGTTCATCAGTAACCAGGATATATATTCATTTTACCAATTCTCTCACTGGTACTAAAGGTTTTATTTATATATCTTTTATAGATATAAAATTTATCTTGAAATATTTATCAGTAATAAGGGCATCCATTTACTTAATCATGCACACCTCTGAGTGGGACCAAGGCAATACATTTTACTTAGCCCTTACTGTTAAGTATTCTACTTTCCTTTACTGTTTTACCTGAATATGTCTGTAAATGTTATAATATATACCTATCACTTACTGAAAACATAATAAGTAAGTTTATATAAATATCTAGAATTAGAAAATTATCACTTCATAGAAAATTATCCTTTTTCGATGTTACAAACATCTTTTATGTTGATGGAACCCATGTTGATCAGATTTATAAGTAAAGATTTTAGTTGAACATACACACACAGCCAGTCTACCTTGGATCTGACGAACATGTGATTAAACCACCACTCTGTACCACTAATTAGCAGAAAGGAAGGCAGTTTGAAAGCCTATCTGGAAATTGACAGATAACAACTGTTTGATATCTAATAAAGAATGTGCATCAAAAGCATTGGACTACATATCCATTGATGTCATACTCAAAACGAATATATCTCTCTTTTTTTTTATCAAACATGCATGTTTTTGTAGCAACAAATTACATTTTCTTGAAAAAAAATCTACCCAGCTGGTAACTTTTACAATTAATGTCTGGAATTATTTGAGATGTTTGGAACTTTATTATATCAAATTACTAAATCTAGCCATGGAGACATTGAAATCATGACTATCAACAAAAACAGTGGTATAAAAATTAGCCTGGATTTGTTGAGGAAAACTTCAGTAGTATCAGACAGTTGTCTCAGTTAGCTGTGGGTTCCTTAATGATAGTGGTCTAGTTCACAAGTTTCATATTCTTTTTCATTTTCTTCTACTTCAAAGATTTTCTGACTATTAAAAAAAACCAGGGCTGGGCATTAACTTAAACTCTATTTCTTATTTTCTGTTATATTTTTCATTTTCCCTAAGTTACTTATTATCTAGAAAACTGAAAGTTAAGTAAAGATAGAATTTTATAACTAAAATTATTAGAAGACATGTATTTTTAATATATTATACATATTTTTCTAGTCATAAATATTACTTTAAAATATTACTTCTGTTGTATTATTCTAAAATTTTAATTCAATAAGTGTGTGGTCCAAAAACCAGAAATACTCCAACTTAAATCCATTTACTGACTAATTAATCACTCTGATTCCATAATCATCATGCTTAAGATACAATCAACATATTGTTCCTCTAGAGAACATTAATTGAATAATTTAGAGAAGTAGGAAAAAACTGTACAATAACATAACTGAGTTGGGTGGCTATAAGCCATTAGAAGTGCACTTTTAGTGCACATCAGAATAGAAACCAGAATGAAATCTCTGCCAAATATTTGTAATATACGGCACAAAAAGGGGGGATCTTTACAACACAATATGCTTTGTTCGACTTCTCTTCAAGTGACAGTAGGATCTGTTGATAGACATGCCAGTCCTGTTTCACTGTTGTTATATAAAAAGATACAGTCATTGCTGTTGTTTTATTATCTGTAACGGAATGAGATTGAACTACAATCTGAACATTAAAAGTCCAGGATTACACAGGTTTTTATACGCCATAAAATACCAAGGTATACCAGGAAATGACAACCCTAGCTACAGAGACTGCCCCCATGAACAAGGCTCTGCTTGTATTCACGAACGTAAAGCAAAAACAGCAGGGGATAACATTAAAAGAAAACCTAATTTTCTCCGTTACTCCAACCCTAATGTGTTTTGCTTTTTGTACAGATCTACACGTGTCGGATACTTTCAAGTTGTTTTCGCTCTACTCTATTTACACCTGCAAAAGTCTAGCATGACACAACAGCTACCAGCCATGACACCGCATGCCAAACTGAAAGCTATAAACCTAGGTAAAAACACGGGCATTGACATACACCCAAACCGCAGGCGCAAAACAATACACATGTAATTCCCAACATTAATTGGGGTGTCGGCCAAACGGACCGATTTCAGAATCTATGTATAGCTGTAAAATACATGCCATACCAATACATATGTCGGCGGTAATCATTTCCAGGTGGTGTTCCTACCTTCTTCAGGTGTTTTCACACTTTTTAATCGATTCCCCAAAGGGACGCTGCTCCCTTTGTTATGTTTTAGATGGTTAGATGAGCCGGCTGCTGCCGCTGGGCTGATTAACGTAACACGTGTATGTACCCATTGTTGCTACATAACCTGTTCTAAGCACCATGTTACTATTTTTGCAATGTTCACTCATTGAACCATTTCATTGTGTCTTACAAAGTACGTAACGGATTTGAAATATGGCTGGTCATATGCATGGTGCCAGGTGTCTTTCACCACAGGAACACGTCTCTATAAGTTCAATAACCAAAAACAATTCGAAATCTTGCCAGCGATCACATCCTGAACTCATCGGGTTTTCACAGGAATGCAATGTACAAAGCCCGATGAATTCCGAGTGACTAAACCTAGCATGACCTTCAAACCCTTAGTTTTAGCCTTCAGGTTAGCCTACCATTCGGTAATATCAATATGTGATTGTACTACTGCTATATACATTTTTACACGTGTAATAATCTTTCTAGCATTCAAAGTTTTTAGAATTTGAACACTTTTCCAGATTCCCTTTTCTACATGTGTAGTTTGACCTCTAATCGTACTTACCTGATCAAGTTTGCATTGGTCATTACAGAATAGAGATTTATCTCGGGACGTGAGGATCTGAAAAAGAAAACAAAGTCAACAGTTAAGCCAAAAAAAACGCACATGATACATAAATTTGTGTTAATATATAATAGATCTACTACCGTATCTCCTCGCGTGTTATGAAGGTCGGAGAAAAAAACCTCTATTCCTAAAACCCGAAAAATTCAAATTTGAGGTGCACGTAGCACGTATTTCTGTACTATTTTAGTTGTTAGTGATAATGGATTGGACAACATGAGTTCGTTTTTAATGTATAAATAATACAAGACATGTAGTAAAAACATTCACAAACGTCAGAGGCTCATCAATATCGCATATTTTTGTCCGTACAATTAAACACAAACTCTGTGCCAGCGAGTTGGGTTTCTGACTAACTACACGTACAAAATGTATCTAAGACTATCGGTATACGAGGCAGTAAGAACGGGACACAAAGAATGGAGAAGTTAAAATGGTATTAAAAATAGGAGGTTCACTTATATCTGTATGTACTATCTAAATCGTTGGTATTATGAGTAATGGGATTGGAGTTAAAAATTTGTAAAGAATGGTAGAGTCGGAGTTAGTTACCTATTTTGAAAATCCCAATTCGGGATTAGGTAGTAACTATATTGAAAATCCCAATAGCGTCAAACTCGCACGTAAAATAAACGTTAACTTAAATTTGCATCGATACTGACCAAATGATACGAAGCTTGCATGGTTAAAGGCCCACGGCTTCGGATTATCAAAATGTAAATGTAAAAATTGATAATTTTGCAGAGCCGCAAAAGCTACTAGATTTACGTTATTGCTACACTTGTCTTGGCTTTCCGTCTTTCTAAACAATATGATTAAAATAAATTAAATGTTGACTTTCACCGAAAACGCAGGTCGTATTATTTGTCCCGCCGTCGTCCTAATTAACGCGCGTTAGTTGACTATAACTACGGCACACGGCAAAACTGGGGTGTATATAAGATCAGGTAAACTCGTGTAGATGTATGATTTTTACCAATTCTTAAAAATATTGGCTTATTAACTTTAATTTGAAGACACCAGTATTTATATTTATATATATAGATTTAATATATAGACGAAACTTCTTATTTGAATTTGTAAAAAGAAAATAACCATTGGATAAACTGGTTTCAAAATTGTACACCATCCTTAATGAGAGCAAAATCCATTGCGAATTGCGCTATTCACGTACAAATACTTTATTTCCGTTCTTTTAGAATTACAAGCTTAGGTTTAGTGGACCCACGAGGGAGCAAACTGCTAAACACGGTCGACATATTGGCGCGTGCACGACGGGATTCGTCATTTGAAATGCCACAATGACACAACACTGATTCTTTAAATAGTAAACATTCTGAAGATTGTCAGGCATGCGGGATTGTGTCTTATACGGTTCATCCGGGTCCGATTTGTCACGTGTTAAATTTAAGTTCTGAGTGGGACCCGAATAATACATAAAATGTTACCTCTACTTCGTTCTATAACCTTGGGACTGACAATTTAAGGTCAGAAATTTATAAACTGAACACAATCGTCCGCGTGCACTCTGCCATTTTGTGATAAGAGCGCACATGCCAAATATATGAAAACGACAAATTATGTCCACACATTAGGTTTTGCTGATTTTTGAGCGAATTCCAAATACCAAGATCTTCCACATTATCTTTACAAGTCCGCTAAACCTGCTTATATTGTTAGGCTTGATTTTTTACAACACCTGTTAGAAATGTAAAATCGTAGGACAGATTTGGCCTACTCTACGTCAGCGGCATATTTCTAATATATCGTCCATGCAATGCCAGGAAAACGTTAAGAAATAAATGACCCACTTAGACTCTAAAACTTTTAAAAATAAAGTGATTTTTCAAATGATTCACAGAAAAGGAATTGAAATAAAATTTATTCAAACTATTCAACTAATAATCAAGTTACATGTATGATTGAAGCCGCAGCCGCAAATTATATGAGTAAATAGGGGTGGAAGTCCCTACCATTTTCAGCCATATTCACATCTTATGCGGGATTAATTACTTAAAACTCATTTGAAATTCACAATTGCGACACATTTGTCGACCGTGTGTTAAATTACAGAACTTATGTACTTTCTTTATCAATATTGCCCATGATCCCCCATTTCCTTTTATAAATACATATAGAATCTATAACGTAAAATATCGGTCATGTCAATGAAGTATGGCGACGACCAGGTTTAAAATTGTCGCGAATTTAACACGCAATGATTGACGATCACGATGTGTGTAAGGCCCGGCAACCTCTGAGTCTGCCTCAGATATCCTTACGAACACTCCTTCCTTCCTATTGTCACGCCGAGCAGAACCATTTCTCCAGCTATATATATCGGTATGACGCATGTCTCCACCACTTCGTGGTCACAGTTTCCTTTCTTATATACATAATAAACAGCCATTTTATTCTGTTTCTATGGCGCAACGGTTTTATACCCCGACCTTTAGTAATTACCAGACAATTTCAGTGTGCCAATAGCTTGTCAATTAGACGACACTTTTGTCACCTCAGTGGAACACTCGCGCCGTCTATAACAATTTCACACAATCTCTTTAGACACAAGAGGAGACAACTCCATCAAATTCCAACAGTTGGTCTAATTTTATTTGCGCCCCATTGTTCGTTACCAAGATTACGATCTCTTGCAGTAATGTACTTAGTTTGACATTACGGTCCAATAATTGTCACCGCCTGTATAAGCCAACCTCCACTGTTCACACAAAAGTGCACTTGTATTTCAAAGATTCCACAAAACCATTTTCAACGGTTGCATGCGTATTCGACGTGTGCTTCGAGTCTGCCAGGGTATCGCCAAACGTCTTTAGAGTGAGCAATTTCAAGATTCACGAGCACACCAAAATGGGGTCTGCTAGTCCTTTTAAAACCTTAAAAAAGGCATGTTAATTTTATTGTCTCATAGCGATTCAAGAATATTACTTATCTTATTTTAAATATAATAGTTTTGATATAAAGATACGTATTATTGCTTATATATAACAAAAAAAGTTTTAAAATGTAGGGATAATCCAAGTAATATTTTCAAAGTCTCATATAAATATTCAACGATTTCGAGTTTAAAAAGATGTTATAAAACTTGACCAGACACTCAAATGGCCCTCTTGGATGACGGATGTTGCAATCACTCGAGAAAGATCTAAATGATTTTGGTTTAACCCCAGAAACGATAATATTGTTAATGAGGTGGAGGAAAACTGAAGTACTCTGAGAAAAGCCACCAATCGAACATAACCTGTTGACTTAAACAGATTTCTTAAAAGCAGAAAATGTCCAGTAAACTATGATGCCGCTATTTCTGAGACCATGATGCTGTGACCTTGCTTATATAAACAGCAGACGTCCTGTTATTCCCGCCACGATGACAAGACACCACTTCCGGAACTGTCTAGGCCTACCGGTCGCCTTCGGAACGTAAAAATCAAATAACGCTTATTGTTTTGGTTCAATATACAGAGCTACCGATCCTTTACATTGATCCTCAATCAGTGTAACAACCAGGGATTGATTCTATCAGCAAAGGGAGGTAATATCTCGACTTATGTGGGGAAACTCTCCCCTACAATTTAAAAAGGTCATTTTATGATGTTTCTGATCACATCCGTTATGATTTGTTTCTCAAAAAATATTCTTCAATCAGAGGAGATTCTCTGAGAAGAGGAAAAATCACATCCATGACCAACTTTTGTCATAGTTAACCACGATTGGTAAAACATACCGGGGGATGCAACAAAGAGGGAAATGGATACGAAGCTTCATAATCCAGAAGAAATATTATTCATGAGGAATGTCGCTGCAGAATTGTTTTTGTTTATTGAAGTTCTATTGAACAAAGAAAATGCTAGTTGCAGAAGATATATTGAGTATAAAAGATTTCAGAACTGTGTTCAAAGTATGAACTGTTTATCCTTGCCTTTGAATATATTTTTTTGAATGAAAGAATACACAAAAACTGATAAATATAATGCACACATCTGAAAAGATATCGCTTGCTCAAAAAAAAGGCATTAGATACAGATTAGTTTTGCTTAATAAAAATTTATTGCTGTTATAAACTGTAATGAAGCAAAAATATGTCTGTTCTTCGCTTCTAGATTAAATTACTGATACTAAAAATGGAGAACAACAAAAAAATCGAATGTTTTCGTTCTTAAATAAAAGTTCTCGTTTGAATCTAAATTAAGAGTTAACCGTTGACGGACAAGATAGGGGATGTGAAATGATACGGAGCTAAATTGTTAAGACGATCGGACGCCCTTCCATATACCACGGCAACCCAATAGTTTTCGCTGATTTTTGTAGTTTCCATTCGTGGTCGTCATTGACGAAAATTTTAGTCTGCGGTAGTCATTGAAGAAAACTTAGTTTCTCTGTTTTGTGAGAAAATCTTGGAAAAAGCAACTGTTATTCTGTACTGTGAATGGTGTGTTCAAGCTATCATTAACATCTATAGCGATAGTAGATATCTTTGACATCGCACACTGTAAAGTCCCTCTGGTCATAGTGACCCTTCCGGTCGCGACTCTGAGACATCCCACTGTGGTCAATGGTAATGAAAACACTAATAATCCGTGGGAAAATATTTCTCATGAAAATACTGACAGTTTGATAGTTCGTAGTTATAGAAGATAGTCCTATGCACTATTCTACATTTCCAAACAACTTCAAACGTTTGTTTTAATTAAACTTCAACCAATACACTTCGCCACCAGGTGGGTGCTGATTCCATCTCGTGTCTAACTTTGGGCCTCACCAAAAACTAACAAACTACTGCTGACCAAATTGGAGTCATGTCGAAATATTTGTTTATCTAGACTGAAATACGAGTCGATTACTACACCATGTGCTTGATTGTGATCCGTCCCCACTCGCCCGAGGACTCTTCGCTACTCCTTCCGGTTTTAATGTCTTGAAGAGTGTCAGAACCGAGCGCAATCGATCCCGTGAAGATTGCGCAACGCAACTTGCAAGTTCATGTTGCTGCATCGCAATTGGTTTTCGTAAAACAAGAATACAGTTTATATTGAAATTCTTTAAAAGATATAAAATTATTATTTAATCTAATAGTGGCAATACTGTGAATTGGAGGTAGATGCAAGTTCTGAGCCCCGTTTATGCTTTAAAGAATTCCTTAACTTAAATTATCCATAGGAAAGCATTACAGTAATTAAGGAAAGCTCCTTAACTTAAGATGTTTTCCTTAACATGTGTAAATATTTTTCTATGGATAATTTCAGGTTAAAGCATAAATTCCGTTAAAGTTAATATTAATGCAATTGGGCCATGAAAATATGTATCATAAATGTGGATGTAGTTATTTGTCTTGATGACTAAATAGAAACAGGTATTGTTTTAAGATGCTCCACCGCTGACAAAATGTACTTTTTCTCTATCAAAAACAGGAGCAGAAGATTTAGTATTTTTCTTCAGATACAAATGTTACTTACTTACTTTACACCATTACCACCTTTGAAAAGTTTGATCTTCTAATTCTATTCTAAGATAAAAATATTAAAAATCATTAATTCCATCCCGCAAAAATTCCGTGGCACTATGTCCTATATGGAATGAACAACTGATTGCGCATACACCAAATGCAAAATAAATAATTCTATGTTACTTTTTGTGTTAATTAGACATTTGAATACACGATTAAACACAAATTATTGTTCAGATGATGAACATAGCAGTCAATGGACAATACATGTATATAACTAATATTTATTAATATGGATGCTCTATTACTTTAACCCGTTTTATGAATTAATTATGTTATTTGTCCTAATAAAATAACCTGTACATTTTAAAAATGGTTAATTGATATCGCATTTTAAGTGTCTGAGATACATAAATCGGTAGCCACTCGCTAGATTTCCTGTGAGGACGAGCGTGCGCTGCTATCTAATCTGTTGGTCCATCTACTACTCCTCTTTACACCTACTTCACCCCCTCCCCACTAATTGCCAGTTTATATCCAATATAATAATTCTTTAGTCTTTGTAAGCAAACAGACTTAAGCTCCTTTTCGTCTACGGAATTGGCGCGCAACTTTACGTTGGTTAAAACAATGCTTTGGAACTATAGCAGTAAATTGATATCAGAGATTTAAAGAAGGAGTTTTCTTTGCTGATATCTTAAATATTTGAAAAAGGATCAGTCGTATTTCTCGACTTGTTTTTGTTATTGATTATTTAAGAGCATGGTTTAAATCACAATTTTCAGTTTTGTACACGTCCGATTCATGCAGATTCAAAACATTAAATCAACTTGATTGTGTGATGCTGATTTCGATCGATGCAACACAGAACGATGATGACGAAGACGTGTGTGGAAAAATGGAGAGCTGTGTAAAAGGTTGGTTTACTGACACAAGAAAAAATACATATAAAAATGTTCCGTGAAATGTTTGGACACACCAAAAAGGTAAAATGCAAAATAAATACTCAACGGAAACTACACTAAATCGCTTTATTATGCATATTTGTTATTGTTGATTTTGATGCAAAAGTGTATAAAATTTTACAGTAATGACCAAAGGCGTTTTCTCTCATTAGGCTTTTATTATATTTAATAAGTGATTCAAGTTTCTAATATTGATTCCTGAAATCGTTTTGTTAACTATCTCAGATCATGGCACTTTGATTGTTAATTCAGATCAGTTTACGCAGGAAATTGTTTGCAAATCTAGATGTTAAAATATTTCTGAATGCACAAATTCTTTAAAACAAACTTAATACATTGTAAATCCCTTGCAACAACAGGTCGGTGCGATTATTGATGTAGCCGGTTTGGTAAACATTTCAATTTAATCCTATCATATACATTTCGTATTTAAATATGGACTGTGTGTCTACACCTTAATTAGCCAACTTATCAAGTGAACTTTACATGTACCTAAATATACCGAATCGCCATTCATTATAAACCCTTCACAAACATGGACCAGCCTGTTCTTATTGTTTACCGTTGCTGATTTTTTATTTTTTTTTTTATTTTTTGTTGTTGTTGGTTGTTGTTGATGGTTTATTCTTGTTTTATACTTTTGAAATAGAAGAAAATAAGGTACGATTATACCTTGCACTTTCATATAATAGTCTTGTTAGCTGTTAATTAAACTGTTTTTCGCGCCGAAGTCATTAGTAATTTCTATGAAAATAACATTAAAATTATCAATATAAATTCATATCTGTCGAAAATCATGAGAAAACGGTAATATGTTAGACATAGAAATATGTTTTGTAATGAAAATCAATAGTTGAAATAGAAATAAAGAAAAACTTATTGCGAGACTCTAAAAATATTTTTTGACAAAAAACCTTATTGGTTTAAATTTTGATTTAAAAGCAAATCCGTTAAATGAGAGTTTCAGTCAAAATAAAAATTAAAGTCACTGGTAACCTAAATTGGTTATAATTGAGAGAAAAATCTCTTTGAAGACAGAATCGCGAGATATGAGGTTAGGAGACGCCCCTCTCTAAGGACGGGATAGAAGGGGTGGGGAGGGGGTAGGGAGGGGGTTGACGTGAGGAAAACGGCGAAAAACGTGGTCTTGATTATCAGAGAGTCGGAGCAGTGACACAGTGTCGCCCGGCTCCCAGGCATATACCCCCTCCGCCGAGGTGTACTACTTGTAGGAATTTGATACCACCTGCCACCGGTCGGGTTTAGGGGGTCAGATATATCGGGGCTGGCGGAGAAACCCATTATCTTTTTAAAATAGGGGAACACAAGGGGGGGGGGGGGAGTAGTACCGAAATGCATGTCACACACAGTTACGTGTAGTCGTATGTGTATTCTTTATGATGGGGTTGGAACCTGTTGTACTTGGATTTGTATCAGAATGTGCATGTATGCACTAGGAAAAGAGTAACGCACGTACCCTATACACAACACGCAGTAGCAAAAGAAAAAGAACGCATATTTATAGTGTAAACAATCCCATGACCTAAGTGTTTTTTTTATTTGTTTTTTCTCTGTTTATTTAATACTTTCATTTTTCCAATTTTCGGAAAAGTCAACTTTGATCAATCCATTTCTGACAAATTAATATTAATCCATGTGTGCGTCAATGACATGCAGTCAAGATCCATTATCGTGTATGTCAGTTGTGTGTGTAATGAAGGTACCGTAACGGGATTAGTCCTCAATCATCCATTATCCTCCTGGTCAACACTTGACCGTTCCCCATCCCAGCAAGATGTTCATTGGTACCCCACTGGTCAGTCGACGTGGGTCTTAATTCTTATAACGAGCACGTGTCACCGCGCGGATGTCCGCTACTGGTCATCGTAAGTCACGCCAAATTAACCATGATATCGAGGATGGAGAGCATTATTGGTTTTATATTGGATAAGAATTCCGAGCAATTTATCAAACACTTGGGATGGCTTGTACCACAGGCTTACCATAACTAATGAAATCATAAATAATTGCATTGTTTCGTCGTAACTAAAATCCTCTGATCACGATAATGAAAGACTGTCGAATGTCAACGGTTGAAAGCCAACAATGTTCCTACCACGTATTTGGTGTCCCCACGACGACCAGGGAAATACTATCTATGAGGTGAAATCATTGTAAATGGTCCAAAACGGTTGCAAATCGCTGGTGCTTGGCCCTCATTTGCATGTGCTAGGATGCTTCACAGGAAAATAGCCTTATCGACATTACACGACTGGCTTACAATGATACAGAGTCTGAAATTTGGAAAGGCCATGTGTTTATTTTAAAGTTTAAAACAATAGAAATAGTAAATAGTCAACTTACCAAGCTGCTTTCACATGATTCCTTACAAGCACTTTCAATAGACTGTCCGTAAACACATTGTAACATCCATAGAATCAAAATGGGTACACAAAATACAAATATATTGGACATTGCGGGTACCGTTACAACGCCATAGTGATGCAAGTCTACTTCTAAGTCACTGTACAGCCGAGAACGTCAGCATCAGGCACCGCGTACTACAGCTTTACTACCGGTCGAGAGCGCGCCAGATTATACACGGACTGCCTGCACTGTGTGAGGGGAGGGGTAAACTCCCACGGTCCCTCCTCCCTGTGACGGTGTCTCCTGAACCCTACTTGTTCGATTGTTACCGTTTACTCTTACTAGTGCGGTCACATTCTTGTTTACATCGAAAGCGAGTATATGATACTATTGTCAAATAGCTGTCAAAACTATCAAAGAGGGACGTACATAGACCGCTCAGGAAACTGACCGCATACTCCAATATATACCCGACGAAATACCCAGCGGCCAATGATTCCGACCTTGTATGGAAATACCCAATAAACCATTCGTCTATTATGTTTTAGAGGTGCGCCGTGATCTGTCCCAATATTCTATTGGCCACGTCATAGAAACGGTAATTTAAATTGGGCCAATTAGAGTGGGAGAGTGAAGAAATCCCTAATCCTCGGTGTATGGGGGTTCCACCCACAGGTACCTGGGAATTAGTTAGTGTATAGATTACCTTTGTCAAATTGGCATTCATCCTCTCAAAATTGCCATCTGAAAGCAGTTCAGCGCTAATTGCTGATGGACTATGAAGCTGATAAAAACTATGAACTTATATAATATCATTTGCCATGTTGTCACTGTAGTTCCAACAAGGACAATCGAAGAAAGTGAATGAATATCTTTTATCTACATTGTGTATGTTGTCGTAGCGATTACAGATATATGCAAAGAAAATGGCGTTTTGGAATTTGAAGATTAGGAAATCATCGATTAGGTGGGAAAAAATCCAAAATTTGATTGTTTTTGCAATTATTTCACGATATAAATAATTCGCCAATGAGATTCCAAATCAATACATAAAACATTTTTAAACTACTTCCTTTTCTGGCTTACTATTGAATAAATTCCGGACTCTTTTCTTGCACGTATTTGCAATGAGTTTTCTTTTTCCTCGAATATAATTTCCGTTTGGATTGGACAAGTTAGGAGCTCTGCGTTAATACTTTATCAACTAACTGAAAGTACAAGCTATCAAAAGATACACATACTTTTAATGCAAAGAATTATGGCATAACTGATTACACATATGGACATCGATGTTTTAGTGGTCTATAATTTAGGTCCGTGCCATTGAGGGTTTTGATTTACTAAGCATTGAAGTCGGATCATGTTTTCTTTGTCATCCTGTATAGGCCTACTTGCATTGCAAGTTACTCAACCAATTTGATGTTAACAAAGTAAAAGAAAAAAAAAAGAAAAAATTCGAGAAATAGAAAATACACAGGAGCCCATCTTTCGAGCGCATCCTTTTTATGATGACAAAATATTATGTGTTTCTGAACTATACTCACTATACACCTGTTCAAAAAATACAATGAAGATAAACCTTTTTATTACTTCACACCTTCTATGTCATCTTTGAATTGATGTCATTTGTGTCGATACGTGAACTACACGTGGTTCCAATCAATGTAAGGAACGACGAGAGGTAAGTCTATGCACGTGTTAAACGTACATTGGGTGTGCACGAAAATCCCGTATACTCTCCCAAACTTAAAATGTAACCTATCGTTTTATTCTAAATCTGAAACAAATTGTTTAAAAGATGCTGACATTACTGACATTAAGCTGGCTAAGACCGAAGTGGTTCTTATAAAATCCGTATAGCTGGTACATACTAAATTATTTTAAAATAACGAAGGGGAGATAATCTAGTCTATCATTTTACAGACCTATTTACCCATGACAATGGCATTGTTTCTTTGTTCTATTAAGTAGGATTTTAAAGGGATTATTATCTTATTAAGTCCATAAAAGATCGTAGAAACTGTTGACCACTCATTATATGGAAACTGGAATTACTACTAAAATAGCATAATTTGTGAGTGGCATTTTTTCACACAAAATAATAAACCTATTCCTAAAGAATTTGTTTTCAAATCTTCAATTAGTTTAACGCATTTCACCATTTTACTATTCGAACGCATGTCCGAACGTCTCGGTTTTACCATGTATGTGTCTCTTTTACCATCTGGTACCATTTTTGTCGCGAAGACCTACGGAAATAAAGCCTGTGTCTCTTTATTTAAAAGGCATTGCTTTTGTGTGTCGATAGACTCTCCGTAAGATAAATAAAGTCATTAAAATAACAAATTACTATATTTATCTACTCGACCAAAACATGTTTCCGAGTAAATTCTAATATTCTGTACTATCCAGACGCAATTTGAAGAGCATGGGAGGTAACTCGAGCAAAGTGATCTACGTGTTCGTTTGTACATGCACACAAGCAAGTCCTTGCCGCTGGTTTAATTGGTTTAAAAGCCATTTTTAACTTATATTTAAAAGTATTGATTGTTAAAATCCATCTAACTTTGTGTTGCCTTTAAGATTCTGTTCAATGATACTAGAACGATGTCAAAAATATTAATGTTGTACACGTGCAGATCAAGGATTTATAAGTGAGAGATACGTCATTGATGCAGATGGAATTATTTGAAGCTAATAAATATCAGGGAACATTTTACAGTGTACTACTGTTCTATCTAAATTACTGTTTTAACGCAACCCCTACATATGAATTAAAAAAGAGAATGATCGAAATTCCCTAACGTTTGGCTAAATCTGCCTATATTATTAGACTTTTTTAAAATGTTTTATTAAGCAATTTTTTGCCTAATATATATTTTATTTTGTCTAATATATATAAGGCAAATATTTTTTTATAGGCAGGTTTAGCGGACTAGGCTCTGTTCAGTGAAACCGAACCGCAGTGGGCGTGTTCGCCTGTCAACTTTTTGGAACTCTCCTGCGTGAGAGATAGAAATGTGTATTCCAATAGACCGGTCTGTCAAGATGAGAAAAACGACACACGCGATGCACTAACATTGAAACAAACGACTTAAAGCGCGAGGTAAACACGCCAAATTACACCTGATCTTGTAAATGCAATTAATTGATTTAATATGCTAACGACAAAGACTGAAATTGACGACAATTCGTTGGTATGACGAACTGTTATGAAGACGTTTTCAGTGCACTGCAGCTGATCCTGCTGATTGTCGATGACTGGGAATCATAATAGGCTATCGAATATTGGTCCGGATCCATCATCCACAATTTCAGTTCTACAAATATAGCCTCTATATAACTCTTGTCTTTAATGATAGAGACATCTGAAATGAAATTATTATATAAATTTCGACATTTTTTATACTGATTCTCAAACTTTTAAAATTTATTTGACTGATTTCCATTTGATTGAAATACTGTGCTATACAGTACCAATACCTTTAATGTCCAGATATAGATACAACATGCGGGACGCCTATGAACCGAAAATAAAAAACATTTTTCTCAACAATACTAGTCTTATCGAGTCAAACGAAACACCAATTTAAATTTAATTAAATTTCACAATGTTTTGTTAGTACTTCCTTTAAAGATGGAATAGTTAAGAAATGTCTGAAATTTTCGTTAAAAAATACGACAGGCGACAGGTCATGAAATGACAGTATGCTTCAGAAAGTAAAACAGTAACCCTCGCACCCGCAAGCCATATCAAAGGCTGCGCCAGCGGATATCGAAGGAAAATCAGTCATCCCCCAACGTCACGGTCAGTGCATAAACACAAAAGCTCCTGCGCCGCACTTGCCAACACCCAGTGTGATCTATCATTCTCATATACGTCCTTGATATCAGGGTTTGGTAAATTGAATTTTCAATGAAAGATAAATAATAATCATCCCTACCAGTGTCTGTGATTTGACCTGGCTGTTCTCATTATGACATTACATAGTCATGTTAGTACATCTAAATATAAATACACTGATACATTGCATAACATTCGCCTACCACTACTGGCTGGCGACATATTATCGTGAAAAAATAGCGATTTTTCTCGATTTTTTTCTACACGTTGTATTTAAATTTAGATTTTTAGAGTTGTAAATAAGCTTTAGTCCACAACACTTTAAATAAATAAGCTTTAAGTGAATTTTTATGATATTTGACAATAAACACAGCCCTTTGAAAAAAGTCGGTCAAATAGGTTTTCGTGTCATTTTACTGAACATATTATCGTGATTTTTTTCAAAAAAATATGAAAAATAGTTACGTGTGATGGAATAAATTGAATTTGGTATCAACATAAAGATAAACATTTGAACTATTTTTAAAAAAATAATTGATGTAAAAACTGCGTTGCAAAAGAGAGAAAACGTGTATTGTTTATGACATGTCAAATCGTTAGATTACGCTGACAGGGGAAATGAAGAGGTCGCCATTTACCGATCTATTTCTGGCAAAATGACAAATATTTCTCACATGTCTATATAAATTATTAGTATTCTGAATAAATATTAAAGATATTTGAATGATTCCTGGTGGTGATTAATTCTGTAAACAATAAAATAACAAATCAAATCGGCATTGTTTACTACCTTGTATTTTGTCGTCTGGTCAAAAGCGCTTGAGTAACCCCGATCAGCGTTCTTTTCTAAGATTGAATTACCTCCCCTACACCTTTCGTTTTTTGAACGCTGTTGTCTGTCATCAGAGAAAGCAGACGATATATAAATCGGGACTATTATCTTAGAATAGAGCCGATATCACGCATTCCCCCTGGCTAATGTTGTACTTGTGAGGTAAGATTTTCTGAAATTTGGTATTTTTATGCTAAAAATTAAATTTTCTTCTAAATTTGAAAATATTGTTGTTGGTCATTTTGGTAGGTGTCATCTTTCTAAACACAAAACCGTTTAAAAATCGCATTCAGTGTAACCCGCCAATCAAAATCACGATAATATGTTCTTCACGATAATATGTCGCCAACCAGTATACGTTTCATTATATATCCAAATGCTACTTAGCTTAAAGACGAAGATTGAGCTTCTGACCTACCGAGTACAATAGAAGAAAGTATATAGATAGAGAAGGGTAGCTAATTATAAGTGAAAGATATATATATACATGTGTATTCCTCACATTAATGTTACAGAATCCTGAATGATGTATATTTATGTAAGTAATTGTAGTAGACTTATTAAGTCTGCTTTGTGTTTATATTTACTTTTTTTTTCTTTACATACTGAAGTGTATATCCAAAAAAACATGCAAATAATAAGGGCTTCCACACTTTTTCTCAGAAAATCTATTCCATTTATACAAAGGGAACCCATTTTATCTGAGAATGACCCCTATGTAAGGAACACCCAGCACAATCCATGAACTTTGATTAATTTATTTCATGGACATATTATTTATTGCAAGTTAAAATGTTTTTGTTGCCTTTTGTGTTGAATGTAGTTGAAGTGAGATGGAGCGTCTGAGTATGTACCAGCTTGTGTTAGTGGTGACTGTAGCAGTATGTTACTACAACTCCCTTGGGGCCGGCTTCGTGTTTGATGATGTCTCTGCAATCGTTGATAACAAAGATCTACGACCACATGTCTCAGTCGAGCGACTCTTTTGGAATGACTTTTGGGGCACACCCATGCACAAGGTATGTATATCATTTACAGCTAAACCTTGTGTTTTTAAAGACTTTTTAATACAGGGAATTTGAGATCCCCAAACAAGGAAGGTAAAGTACAAATTATTATTGATTAGTCCCTCCTTTCATGTATTTTACAACGTCACCAAATTCACATCAAAAGATGACATTACAATCATGGGAAGGTGTGTACATGTAGTATTGCTCAAAAAGTATGCTGAATTATTAATTCCTGAGGTCTGTAGTATAGGTTGATTATAATATGCAATAGGGGAAATCTGACATAATCAGATTTAGAGTATCAATCCTAGTGATGCCAAAAAATGTACTGAAACTATTGTGATGTACAGATTTGATTGACACTTTATATATGCCTGACAAATCATAATATTTATTCAACCTGTTGTTGCTCTATTGTAGGAAAAGAGTCACAAATCCTACCGACCATTGTGTGTGCTGACCTTTCGACTAAACTACCTTCTCCATGAGTTGGACACAATGGGATATCACCTTGTTAATGTCATCCTTCACGCAGTGGTCTGTCTGCTGTTCATGAGGTATATAACTTTGTTTATCATCACAGAAAGGGTGATCAGGTGGTGTAATGTTAATGTCATCCTTCACGCAGTGGTCTGTCTGCTGTTCATGAGGTATATAACTTTGTTTATCATCACAGAAAGGGTGATCAGGTGGTGTAATGTTAATGTCATCCTTCACGCAGTGGTCTGTCTGCTGTTCATGAGGTATATAACTTTGTTTATCATCACAGAAAGGGTGATCAGGTGGTGTAATGTTAATGTCAATGTCATCCTTCACGCAGTGGTGTGTCTGCTGTTCATGAGGTATATAACTTTGTTTATCATCACAGAAAGGGTGATCAGGTGGTGTAATGTTAATGTCATCCTTCACGCAGTGGTCTGTCTGCTGTTCATGAGGTATATAACTTTGTTTATCATCACAGAAAGGGTGATCAGGTGGTGTAATGTTAATGTCATCCTTCACGCAGTGGTCTGTCTGCTGTTCATGAGGTATATAACTGTTTATCATCACAGAAAGGGGATCAGGTGGTGTAATGTTAATGTCATCCTTCACGCAGTGGTCTGTCTGCTGTTCATGAGGTATATAACTTTGTTTATCATCACAGAAAGGGTGATCAGGTGGTGTAATGTTAATGTCATCCTTCACGCAGTGGTCTGTCTGCTGTTCATGAGGTATATAACTTTGTTTATCATCACAGAAAGGGGGATCAGGTGGTGTAATGTTAATGTCATCCTTCACGCAGTGGTCTGTCTGCTGTTCATGAGGTATATAACTTTGTTTATCATCACAGAAAGGGGGATCAGGTGGTGTAATGTTAATGTCATCCTTCACGCAGTGGTCTGTCTGCTGTTCATGAGGTATATAACTTTGTTTATCATCACAGAAAGGGGGATCAGGTGGTGTAATGTTAATGTCATCCTTCACGCAGTGGTGTGTCTGCTGTTCATGAGGTATATAACTTTGTTTATCATCACAGAAAGGGTGATCAGGTGGTGTAATGTTAATGTCATCCTTCACGCAGTGGTGTGTCTGCTGTTCATGAGGTATATAACTTTGTTTATCATCACAGAAAGGGGGATCAGGTGGTGTAATGTTAATGTCATCCTTCACGCAGTGGTCTGTCTGCTGTTCATGAGGTATATAACTTTGTTTATCATCACAGAAAGGGGGATCAGGTGGTGTAATGTTAATGTCATCCTTCACGCAGTGGTCTGTCTGTCTGCTGTTCATGAGGTATATAACTTTGTTTATCATCACAGAAAGGGGGATCAGGTGGTGTAATGTTAATGTCATCCTTCACGCAGTGGTCTGTCTGCTGTTCATGAGGTATATAACTTTGTTTATCATCACAGAAAGGGTGATCAGGTGGTGTAATGTTAATGTCATCCTTCACGCAGTGGTGTGTCTGCTGTTCATGAGGTATATAACTTTGTTTATCATCACAGAAAGGGTGATCAGGTGGTGTAATGTTAATGTCATCCTTCACGCAGTGGTCTGTCTGCTGTTCATGAGGTATATAACTTTGTTTATCATCACAGAAAGGGGGATCAGGTGGTGTAATGTTAATGTCATCCTTCACGCAGTGGTCTGTCTGCTGTTCATGAGGTATATAACTTTGTTTATCATCACAGAAAGGGGGATCAGGTGGTGTAATGTTAATGTCATCCTTCACGCAGTGGTCTGTCTGCTGTTCATGAGGTATATAACTTTGTTTATCATCACAGAAAGGGGATCAGGTGGTGTAATGTTAATGTCATCCTTCACGCAGTGGTCTGTCTGCTGTTCATGAGGTATATAACTTTGTTTATCATCACAGAAAGGGGGATCAGGTGGTGTAATGTTAATGTCATCCTTCACGCAGTGGTCTGTCTGCTGTTCATGAGGTATATAACTTTGTTTATCATCACAGAAAGGGGGATCAGGTGGTGTAATGTTAATGTCATCCTTCACGCAGTGGTCTGTCTGCTGTTCATGAGGTATATAACTTTGTTTATCATCACAGAAAGGGGGATCAGGTGGTGTAATGTTAATGTCATCTCTTCAGAGTGGGATCTGTATGTCTGCTGTTCATGCTGTTCAGAGTATTAACTTTGTTTATCATCACAGAAAGGGTGATCAGGTGGTGTAATGTTAATGTCATCCTTCACGCAGTGGTGTGTCTGCTGTTCATGAGGTATATAACTTTGTTTATCATCACAGAAAGGGTGATCAGGTGGTGTAATGTTAATGTCATCCTTCACGCAGTGGTCTGTCTGCTGTTCATGAGGTATATAACTTTGTTTATCATCACAGAAAGGGGGATCAGGTGGTGTAATGTTAATGTCATCCTTCACGCAGTGGTGTGTCTGCTGTTCATGAGGTATATAACTTTGTTTATCATCACAGAAAGGGTGATCAGGTGGTGTAATGTTAATGTCATCCTTCACGCAGTGGTGTGTCTGCTGTTCATGAGGTATATAACTTTGTTTATCATCACAGAAAGGGGGATCAGGTGGTGTAATGTTAATGTCATCCTTCACGCAGTGGTCTGTCTGCTGTTCATGAGGTATATAACATTGTTTATCATCACAGAAAGGGGGATCAGGTGGTGTAATGTTAATGTCATCCTTCACGCAGTGGTCTGTCTGCTGTTCATGAGGTATATAACTTTGTTTATCATCACAGAAAGGGGGATCAGGTGGTGTAATGTTAATGTCATCCTTCACGCAGTGGTCTGTCTGCTGTTCATGAGGTATATAACTTTGTTTATCATCACAGAAAGGGTGATCAGGTGGTGTAATGTTAATGTCATCCTTCACGCAGTGGTCTGTCTGCTGCTGTTCATGAGGTATATAACTTGTTTATCATCACAGAAAGGGGGATCAGGTGGTGTAATGTTAATGTCATCCTTCACGCAGTGGTCTGTCTGCTGTTCATGAGGTATATAACTTTGTTTATCATCACAGAAAGGGGGATCAGGTGGTGTAATGTTAATGTCATCCTTCACGCAGTGGTCTGTCTGCTGTTCATGAGGTATATAACTTTGTTTATCATCACAGAAAGGGTGATCAGGTGGTGTAATGTTAATGTCATCCTTCACGCAGTGGTCTGTCTGCTGTTCATGAGGTATATAACTTTGTTTATCATCACAGAAAGGGGGATCAGGTGGTGTAATGTTAATGTCATCCTTCACGCAGTGGTCTGTCTGCTGTTCATGAGGTATATAACTTTGTTTATCATCACAGAAAGGGTGATCAGGTGGTGTAATGTTAATGTCATCCTTCACGCAGTGGTCTGTCTGCTGTTCATGAGGTATATAACATTGTTTATCATCACAGAAAGGGGGATCAGGTGGTGTAATGTTAATGTCATCCTTCACGCAGTGGTCTGTCTGCTGTTCATGAGGTATATAACTTTGTTTATCATCACAGAAAGGGTGATCAGGTGGTGTAATGTTAATGTCATCCTTCACGCAGTGGTGTGTCTGCTGTTCATGAGGTATATAACTTTGTTTATCATCACAGAAAGGGGGATCAGGTGGTGTAATGTTAATGTCATCCTTCACGCAGTGGTCTGTCTGCTGTTCATGAGGTATATAACTTTGTTTATCATCACAGAAAGGGTGATCAGGTGGTGTAATGTTAATGTCATCCTTCACGCAGTGGTCTGTCTGCTGTTCATGAGGTATATAACTTTGTTTATCATCACAGAAAGGGGGATCAGGTGGTGTAATGTTAATGTCATCCTTCACGCAGTGGTCTGTCTGCTGTTCATGAGGTATATAACTTTGTTTATCATCACAGAAAGGGGGATCAGGTGGTGTAATGTTAATGTCATCCTTCACGCAGTGGTGTGTCTGCTGTTCATGAGGTATATAACTTTGTTTATCATCACAGAAAGGGTGATCAGGTGGTGTAATGTTAATGTCATCCTTCACGCAGTGGTGTGTCTGCTGTTCATGAGGTATATAACATTGTTTATCATCACAGAAAGGGTGATCAGGTGGTGTAATGTTAATGTCATCCTTCACGCAGTGGTGTGTCTGCTGTTCATGAGGTATATAACTTTGTTTATCATCACAGAAAGGGTGATCAGGTGGTGTAATGTTAATGTCATCCTTCACGCAGTGGTCTGTCTGCTGTTCATGAGGTATATAACTTTGTTTATCATCACAGAAAGGGTGATCAGGTGGTGTAATGTTAATGTCATCCTTCACGCAGTGGTGTGTCTGCTGTTCATGAGGTATATAACTTTGTTTATCATCACAGAAAGGGTGATCAGGTGGTGTAATGTTAATGTCATCCTTCACGCAGTGGTCTGTCTGCTGTTCATGAGGTATATAACTTTGTTTATCATCACAGAAAGGGGGATCAGGTGGTGTAATGTTAATGTCATCCTTCACGCAGTGGTCTGTCTGCTGTTCATGAGGTATATAACTTTGTTTATCATCACAGAAAGGGGATCAGGTGGTGTAATGTTAATGTCATCCTTCACGCAGTGGTGTGTCTGCTGTTCATGAGGTATATAACTTTGTTTATCATCACAGAAAGGGGGATCAGGTGGTGTAATGTTAATGTCATCCTTCACGCAGTGGTGTGTCTGCTGTTCATGAGGTATATAACTTTGTTTATCATCACAGAAAGGGGGATCAGGTGGTGTAATGTTAATGTCATCCTTCACACAGTGGTCTGTCTGCTGTTCATGAGGTATATAACTTTGTTTATCATCACAGAAACGGGGATCAGGTGGTGTAATGTTAATGTCATCCTTCACGCAGTGGTCTGTCTGCTGTTCATGAGGTATATAACTTTGTTTATCATCACAGAAAGGGGGATCAGGTGGTGTAATGTTAATGTCATCCTTCACGCAGTGGTCTGTCTGCTGTTCATGAGGTATATAACTTTGTTTATCATCACAGAAAGGGGGATCAGGTGGTGTAATGTTAATGTCATCCTTCACGCAGTGGTTGTCTGCTGTTCATGAGGTATATAACTTTGTTTATCATCACAGAAAGGGGGATCAGGTGGTGTAATGTTAATGTCATCCTTCACGCAGTGGTCTGTCTGCTGTTCATGAGGTATATAACTTTGTTTATCATCACAGAAAGGGGGATCAGGTGGTGTAATGTTAATGTCATCCTTCACGCAGTGGTCTGTCTGCTGTTCATGAGGTATATAACTTTGTTTATCATCACAGAAAGGGGATCAGGTGGTGTAATGTTAATGTCATCCTTCACGCAGTGGTCTGTCTGCTGTTCATGAGGTATATAACTTTGTTTATCATCACAGAAAGGGGGATCAGGTGGTGTAATGTTAATGTCATCCTTCACGCAGTGGTCTGTCTGCTGTTCATGAGGTATATAACTTTGTTTATCATCACAGAAAGGGGGATCAGGTGGTGTAATGTTAATGTCATCCTTCACGCAGTGGTCTGTCTGCTGTTCATGAGGTATATAACCTTGTTTATCATCACAGAAAGGGGATCAGGTGGTGTAATGTTAATGTCATCCTTCACGCAGTGGTCTGTCTGCTGTTCATGAGGTATATAACTTTGTTTATCATCACAGAAAGGGGATCAGGTGGT
This sequence comes from Argopecten irradians, assembly GCF_041381155.1. Taxonomy (NCBI): domain Eukaryota; kingdom Metazoa; phylum Mollusca; class Bivalvia; order Pectinida; family Pectinidae; genus Argopecten; species Argopecten irradians. The sequence continues at coordinate 43,155,171 of NC_091134.1, read as the reverse complement.
GTAATGTTAATGTCATCCTTCACGCAGTGGTCTGTCTGCTGTTCATGAGGTATATAACTTTGTTTATCATCACAGAAAGGGGGATCAGGTGGTGTAATGTTAATGTCATCCTTCACGCAGTGGTCTGTCTGCTGTTCATGAGGTATTAACTGCTGTTCATGAGGGTATTATAACTTGTTTATCATCACAGAAAGGGGGATCAGGTGGTGTAATGTTAATGTCATCCTTCACGCAGTGGTTGTCTGTGTTCATGAGGTATATAACTGTTTATCATCACAGAAAGGGGATCAGGTGGTGTAATGTTAATGTCATCCTTCACGCAGTGGTCTGTCTGCTGTTCATGAGGTATATTAACTTTGTTTATCATCACAGAAGGGGATCAGTGGTGTAATGTTATGTCATCCTTCACGCAGTGGTCTGTCTGCTGTTCATGAGGTATATAACAGTTTATCATCACAGAAAGGGGATCAGGTGGTGTAATGTTAATGTCATCCTTCACGCAGTGGTCTGTCTGCTGTTCATGAGGTATATAACTTTGTTTATCATCACAGAAAGGGGGATCAGGTGGTGTAATGTTAATGTCATCCTTCACGCAGTGGTCTGTCTGCTGTTCATGAGGTATATAACTTGTTTATCATCACAGAAAGGGGATCAGGTGGTGTAATGTTAATGTCATCCTTCACGCAGTGGTTGTCTGCTGTTCATGAGGTATATAACTTGTTTATCATCACAGAAAGGGTGATCAGGTGGTGTAATGTTAATGTCATCCTTCACGCAGTGGTGTGTCTGCTGTTCATGAGGTATATAACTTTGTTTATCATCACAGAAAGGGTGATCAGGTGGTGTAATGTTAATGTCATCCTTCACGCAGTGGTGTGTCTGCTGTTCATGAGGTATATAACTTTGTTTATCATCACAGAAAGGGGGATCAGGTGGTGTAATGTTAATGTCATCCTTCACGCAGTGGTGTGTCTGCTGTTCATGAGGTATATAACTTTGTTTATCATCACAGAAAGGGGGATCAGGTGGTGTAATGTTAATATCATCCTTCACGCAGTGGTCTGTCTGCTGTTCATGAGGTATATAACATTGTTTATCATCACAGAAAGGGGATCAGGTGGTGTAATGTTAATGTCAATCCTTCACGCAGTGGTGTGTCTGCTGTTCATGAGGTATATAACTTTGTTTATCATCACAGAAAGGGTGATCAGGTGGTGTAATGTTAATGTCATCCTTCACGCAGTGGTCTGTCTGCTGTTCATGAGGTATATAACTTTGTTTATCATCACAGAAAGGGGATCAGGTGGTGTAATGTTAATGTCATCCTTCACGCAGTGGTCTGTCTGCTGTTCATGAGGTATATAACTTTGTTTATCATCACAGAAAGGGGATCAGGTGGTGTAATGTTAATGTCATCCTTCACGCAGTGGTCTGTCTGCTGTTCATGAGGTATATAACTTTGTTTATCATCACAGAAAGGGGATCAGGTGGTGTAATGTTAATGTCATCCTTCACGCAGTGGTCTGTCTGCTGTTCATGAGGTATATAACTTTGTTTATCATCACAGAAAGGGGGATCAGGTGGTGTAATGTTAATGTCATCCTTCACGCAGTGGTCTGTCTGCTGTTCATGAGGTATATAACTTTGTTTATCATCACAGAAAGGGGGATCAGGTGGTGTAATGTTAATGTCATCCTTCACGCAGTGGTGTGTCTGCTGTTCATGAGGTATATAACTTTGTTTATCATCACAGAAAGGGTGATCAGGTGGTGTAATGTTAATGTCATCCTTCACGCAGTGGTGTGTCTGCTGTTCATGAGGTATATAACTTTGTTTATCATCACAGAAAGGGTGATCAGGTGGTGTAATGTTAATGTCATCCTTCACGCAGTGGTCTGTCTGCTGTTCATGAGGTATATAACTTTGTTTATCATCACAGAAAGGGGGATCAGGTGGTGTAATGTTAATGTCATCCTTCACGCAGTGGTCTGTCTGCTGTTCATGAGGTATATAACTTTGTTTATCATCACAGAAAGGGGGATCAGGTGGTGTAATGTTAATGTCATCCTTCACGCAGTGGTGTGTCTGCTGTTCATGAGGTATATAACATTGTTTATCATCACAGAAAGGGGATCAGGTGGTGTAATGTTAATGTCATCCTTCACGCAGTGGTCTGTCTGCTGTTCATGAGGTATATAACTTTGTTTATCATCACAGAAAGGGGGATCAGGTGGTGTAATGTTAATGTCATCCTTCACGCAGTGGTCTGTCTGCTGTTCATGAGGTATATAACATTGTTTATCATCACAGAAAGGGGGATCAGGTGGTGTAATGTTAATGTCATCCTTCACGCAGTGGTGTGTCTGCTGTTCATGAGGTATATAACTTTGTTTATCATCACAGAAAGGGGGATCAGGTGGTGTAATGTTAATGTCATCCTTCACGCAGTGGTGTGTCTGCTGTTCATGAGGTATATAACTTTGTTTATCATCACAGAAAGGGTGATCAGGTGGTGTAATGTTAATGTCATCCTTCACGCAGTGGTCTGTCTGCTGTTCATGAGGTATATAACTTTGTTTATCATCACAGAAAGGGTGATCAGGTGGTGTAATGTTAATGTCATCCTTCACGCAGTGGTCTGTCTGCTGTTCATGAGGTATATAACTTTGTTTATCATCACAGAAAGGGGGATCAGGTGGTGTAATGTTAATGTCATCCTTCACGCAGTGGTCTGTCTGCTGTTCATGAGGTATATAACATTGTTTATCATCACAGAAAGGGTGATCAGGTGGTGTAATGTTAATGTCATCCTTCACGCAGTGGTGTGTCTGCTGTTCATGAGGTATATAACTTTGTTTATCATCACAGAAAGGGGGATCAGGTGGTGTAATGTTAATGTCATCCTTCACGCAGTGGTGTGTCTGCTGTTCATGAGGTATATAACTTTGTTTATCATCACAGAAAGGGGGATCAGGTGGTGTAATGTTAATGTCATCCTTCACGCAGTGGTCTGTCTGCTGTTCATGAGGTATATAACTTTGTTTATCATCACAGAAAGGGGGATCAGGTGGTGTAATGTTAATGTCATCCTTCACGCAGTGGTCTGTCTGCTGTTCATGAGGTATATAACTTTGTTTATCATCACAGAAAGGGGGATCAGGTGGTGTAATGTTAATGTCATCCTTCACGCAGTGGTCTGTCTGCTGTTCATGAGGTATATAACTTTGTTTATCATCACAGAAAGGGGGATCAGGTGGTGTAATGTTAATGTCATCCTTCACGCAGTGGTCTGTCTGCTGTTCATGAGGTATATAACTTTGTTTATCATCACAGAAAGGGGGATCAGGTGGTGTAATGTTAATGTCATCCTTCACGCAGTGGTCTGTCTGCTGTTCATGAGGTATATAACTTTGTTTATCATCACAGAAAGGGGGATCAGGTGGTGTAATGTTAATGTCATCCTTCACGCAGTGGTCTGTCTGCTGTTCATGAGGTATATAACTTTGTTTATCATCACAGAAAGGGTGATCAGGTGGTGTAATGTTAATGTCATCCTTCACGCAGTGGTGTGTCTGCTGTTCATGAGGTATATAACTTTGTTTATCATCACAGAAAGGGTGATCAGGTGGTGTAATGTTAATGTCATCCTTCACGCAGTGGTGTGTCTGCTGTTCATGAGGTATATAACATTGTTTATCATCACAGAAAGGGTGATCAGGTGGTGTAATGTTAATGTCATCCTTCACGCAGTGGTCTGTCTGCTGTTCATGAGGTATATAACTTTGTTTATCATCACAGAAAGGGGGATCAGGTGGTGTAATGTTAATGTCATCCTTCACGCAGTGGTCTGTCTGCTGTTCATGAGGTATATAACATTGTTTATCATCACAGAAAGGGGGATCAGGTGGTGTAATGTTAATGTCATCCTTCACGCAGTGGTCTGTCTGCTGTTCATGAGGTATATAACTTTGTTTATCATCACAGAAAGGGGGATCAGGTGGTGTAATGTTAATGTCATCCTTCACGCAGTGGTCTGTCTGCTGTTCATGAGGTATATAACATTGTTTATCATCACAGAAAGGGGGATCGGTGGTGTAATGTTAATGTCATCCTTCACGCAGTGGTCTGTCTGCTGTTCATGAGGTATATAACATTGTTTATCATCACAGAAAGGGGGATCAGGTGGTGTAATGTTAATGTCATCCTTCACGCAGTGGTGTGTCTGCTGTTCATGAGGTATATAACTTTGTTTATCATCACAGAAAGGGGGATCAGGTGGTGTAATGTTAATGTCATCCTTCACGCAGTGGTCTGTCTGCTGTTCATGAGGTATATAAACTTTGTTTATCATCACAGAAAGGGGGATCAGGTGGTGTAATGTTAATGTCATCCTTCACGCAGTGGTCTGTCTGCTGTTCATGAGGTATATAACTTTGTTTATCATCACAGAAAGGGGGATCAGGTGGTGTAATGTTAATGTCATCCTTCACGCAGTGGTCTGTCTGCTGTTCATGAGGTATATAACTTTGTTTATCATCACAGAAAGGGGGATCAGGTGGTGTAATGTTAATGTCATCCTTCACGCAGTGGTCTGTCTGCTGTTCATGAGGTATATAACATTGTTTATCATCACAGAAAGGGGGATCAGGTGGTGTAATGTTAATGTCATCCTTCACGCAGTGGTCTGTCTGCTGTTCATGAGGTATATAACTTTGTTTATCATCACAGAAAGGGGGATCAGGTGGTGTAATGTTAATGTCATCCTTCACGCAGTGGTCTGTCTGCTGTTCATGAGGTATATAACTTTGTTTATCATCACAGAAAGGGGGATCAGGTGGTGTAATGTTAATGTCATCCTTCACGCAGTGGTGTGTCTGCTGTTCATGAGGTATATAACTTTGTTTATCATCACAGAAAGGGTGATCAGGTGGTGTAATGTTAATGTCATCCTTCACGCAGTGGTGTGTCTGCTGTTCATGAGGTATATAACTTTGTTTATCATCACAGAAAGGGGGATCAGGTGGTGTAATGTTAATGTCATCCTTCACGCAGTGGTCTGTCTGCTGTTCATGAGGTATATAACTTTGTTTATCATCACAGAAAGGGGGATCAGGTGGTGTAATGTTAATGTCATCCTTCACGCAGTGGTGTGTCTGCTGTTCATGAGGTATATAACATTGTTTATCATCACAGAAAGGGGGATCAGGTGGTGTAATGTTAATGTCATCCTTCACGCAGTGGTGTGTCTGCTGTTCATGAGGTATATAACTTTGTTTATCATCACAGAAAGGGGGATCAGGTGGTGTAATATTTAGTAATGCGACTAATTCATGTACCATGTGCACGTGATACTGGATAACGTTTGTGCGTTACTAGTCTCCGTTGGAGAAGGAATGTTAATTCTCGTAATCTTCCCGCTGAAATGAAGTTAGCGTGGGATATCATCTTTTGACGTCATTCCATCACCAATAGAAACAGTAGTCCCACACAAATGTAATTGGGTATCACATAGTAAGTGAATTAGTCCCATTCACCTTCCATCTAGATGGCTTAGGTTTGAATCCTGACATGAGATGTAATTATTACCATACTTTATTAGAGATTGATCAATACACAGTAGAGGGTTATGTGGGTGCATGAACCTAACTTTTAGGTGCGACTTATTTACCAGTGCAACTTACATGGGTACAAAAACTGAAAAAATCGTAAAAAAGGCCTTTGTGACTTATACACAGGTGCGACTTAATACCCGAAAATACAGTATATTCAAATACAGGAAATTTCATGTGTTAATGCATTATGATAATTGAGAAATAATTCATAAGAATTTTTTGTTACAATAATGTACCTGATATTTATTGCTTGATTATACACTATCTGTCAGCTTTGTTGAAATAGTCCAGTCGTGAAGTTTCCCCTTCTGCTCTTGCATGGTAATACTTACTTTTCTTACTTGTAGAATGTGTTGCATGTTCCTGCCAGAACTGGCCAGTTTTGTGGCTGCCTTCCTTTTCGCTATCCACCCCATCCACGTCGAAGCTGTAAGTTCTGATACTGATGTCATTGTGATTACTGTATATACATGTAGCTGCTTATTTTCATGATCATGAGAGTGATATTTTTGCAATGATGTTGTACAATTAAAAATTTAAACAGTGGAATATTGATAATACCTTGCACTTCATTTTGTAAGTAACTTACACTATATTTTGTAGATTTCTCATTCTATATTTTGTAGGTTACTTATACTATATTTTGTAGGTAATGTGTACTATATTTTGTAGGTAACTTATACTATATTTTGTAGGTAACTTGTACTATATTTTGTAGGTAACTTGTACTACAGTCAAACCTCGATGATTCGAACTTCGATGAATCGAATTTCTCGCTGTATCAAACTTTTTGTCTGGTCCCGAATTTCTTCACTATATAACATTACTAACTAACCCATGTATGAATCGAAGTTTTATGAATCGAAGTTCTCGATGTATCGAACTTTTTTCATGGACCATTTGTTATAGAATCATAGGTAACTGACACTCGATGATTCGAATAAAAATTTACCTGTACAGATCAGGTGTTCGCCGATACCCCGCGCCTTGCTGTCACACCTAACTGTCTCGCGACGGCCCTTCGCCGGACAATAGGGATTATGACAGCTTGTGTTGCTTGCTTGATATCATCAAGATAATTAATATCACTAATCAGGCCGATACCCGGTGCTTTGTTTTTACAAGCTGCATTAGTAAATCATTAGTACGGCAAAGATACAGTTAGTCGTTTTTGATGTTCGCCGCCGCCATTGGTAGCGGTTTGTAGAATTTACGGAACGGTAAATAGCGAGCGACATTATTAGTAACTCATACTCAAAACTGTTACATTGCACAACTTTGGCATAAATACTGGAGCAAATCGATCATTCTAAATCGAAGTATTTTGTAGGTGTTGTAGCGCTTTCGGTTCCTCCTGTTAAGTTTCGTTTTTACAACTTGTCTTCGTTTTTATATTCATTCCGTAATATTAACCATCGCTTAAATAGTCACCAAACGAACACTTGTACATGGGTTAGGCCTAGTACACGTAAGTCTTGTTTATGATATACGTATGTATTGCTAACGATAGCAATACATGTGATTAATTGCATACTTCGTTTTTATTTTGTTTTGCTTGTGGTAAACACAATAATTATAAAGTTTACGGAACGGAGACGACATGTACACAACTACCACAGTTGGTCATGGGGTAAAAAAAATCGGTCTAATTTCAACCACGAATAATTCGAAGTCTCGATGTTTCGAAGTTTTTCTGACGGTCCCTTGAACTTCGATGCATCGAGGTTTGACTGTATATTTTGTAGGTAACTTGTACTATATTTTGTAGGTAACTTGTACTTTATTTTGTAGGTAACTGGAGTTGTTGGAAGAGCCGAGGCACTGTCTTCTATATTCTTCCTTCTAGCATTGATGTCCTTCTCAAAGTCTACTGGATACAGATCCCAGATAGGTAACAAATATAAGTGTTTTCTAATCTACTTACTATCTTTGTACTACAATGCTAACTTCTTCTGATACCCAATCAAGTCTTTCTTGAAAATCATGCATCAGACGGGACGCAAGATGGATTTGACATCCTGTTACAATTCTAGATTTCCAGTAGGGTTTTCTGAATTGTGATTGAATATTTTTCTTCTGATTTTTTTTTTCAAAATTACCCGTTGTTTGGAACTTTCATCTTTTTGATAGCGTAATCTATGTACAAGCCAATCTGTCTATACAAGACCACCAAGGGGACAATGAAAAATAGTCTTTATAGCTAAGTGGTCTTTAAACAATGTTAAATTTTTGAAATTGGCCATTCCAAAGGAACGAAATGGTCTTAAAAAAGCTTGTTCAGTGGTTTTGCTGTATTTTGACTAATAATCCTGTATATTTCATGAGTATACATGTAAAATTTCACTTGCCAGACGCCCTGGGCAACCAGTTTGTGAGTTCGGGCAAGTGAAAAATGTTGCCCGTAGTGTATTTCTTGATTTAATATTATGATGTGTTTACAGTGTGGAGACCCTTGTTGCTGACAGTGGTACTCGTCACCATAGCCATGTTGTGTAAGGAGCAAGGCATTACAGTCATAGGAGTGTGCTGTGTTTACGAAGTCTTTGTAGCACAGAGGGTGAGTACCACTAACTAATAAATAAAGTTTCTGTATCAGGTAATTAGGGTCTTTTGTATTAACAAAATTGTATAAATGTGTTTTGCCTAGTTTCATGTAGAGGGGCAAAAAATATCACCTCTGGTCTTTCTTTAGGTTGAGGATATGATGCAATGCTAATGCTCTGACCATATAGGTTATTATTTTTGTTTAGGTCGTTGTAGCTTTCTCAGAATGACTATTGACATTGATATGATGTTAGACATTAACAAGAAGTTTTCTACCATTTTTCTCAAAGGGAGATAATCATGACTGTTGTAGGCCACCTTTGAGGAACTTCTTGCTGTGGTGGGGAGTTTTCTGAGGGGAAAGCCATCTATCCCTCACTGGCTGAGGAATTCTGTGATACGTGCAGGCTTTCTTGTGGGAACCACATTATTCTTACTCTTTGCCAGAATTAAAGTGATGGGAGCACAGCTGCCCGTCTTCACAAAGTAAGTACTTATAATAATGATACACTATATAAAGATATGATTTAATAATTTGATATCAGTCAGTACAGGTTTAAAAATGGTCTGGGAGGAGACGGCACTTTGGGCATTTATTCTGGTACTGACTGCTGGTTGATGGTTTTTCTCTGGATATTCAAACTTTCCTCCACCTCTTAAACCTGGCACATTCTTAAATGACTCTGGCTGCTAATAGGGTATTAAACTAATCAGAAAAGGTTTAAAAACTTTATAAAGCATTTTATGTAGTTATCAGAAACAAATCACAAATCGAGTTGTAGATGTTTTGCAAGACAAGTAGAAGCTTTTAGTAACAACATGTTAATTTTGAGTATTAATCGAACAAGCATTCTTCAAAATAAAATTACGAGATTGATGATGTAATGCAATGCTAATGAAATTGACATCAATTATAGGTCAATGAATTTCTTGTAGATTTTAGATCTATGAAAGATGGAAAAAATGCTTATAAGGACGGGGAAGCTTGTTAGGTCTAATACAGTAATAATACCTAGTTCCTTTATTTTATATTTTCAATTTTTGTTTTAGTTTTGATAACCCTGCCTCCCAA